>NC_051862.1:79668839-79776339 GCF_015732765.1 Culex quinquefasciatus | reverse complement strand
TTACTTCTTTACTTCTTTACTTCTTTACTTCTTTACTTCTTTACTTGTTTACTTGTTTACTTCTTTACTTCTTTACTTCTTTACTTCTTTACTTCTTTACTTTACTTTACTTTACTTTACTTTACTTTACTTCTTTACTTTACTTCTTTACTTCTTTACTTTACTTCTTTACTTCTTTACTTCTTTACTTCTTTACTTTACTTTACTTTACTTCTTTACTTCTTTACTTTACTTCTTTACTTTACTTTACTTCTTTACTTCTTTACTTTACTTCTTTACTTCTTTACTTTACTTCTTTACTTCTTTACTTCTTTACTTCTTTACTTTACTTCTTTACTTTACTTTACTTTACTTTTACTTTACTTTACTTTACTTTACTTTACTTTACTTCTTTACTTCTTTACTTCTTTACTTTACTTCTTTACTTGTTTACTTGTTTACTTTACTTCTTTACTTCTTTACTTCTTTACTTCTTTACTTCTTTACTTCTTTTACTTTACTTCTTTACTTTACTTACTTTTACTTTACTTCTTTACTTCTTTACTTCTTTACTTTTTACTTGTTTACTTGTTTACTTGTTTACTTGTTTACTTTTACTTTACTTCTTTACTTTTTACTTTACTTTACTTTACTTTACTTCTTTACTTTACTTTACTTCTTTACTTCTTTACTTTACTTTACTTTACTTTACTTCTTTACTTTACTTCTTTACTTTACTTTATTTCTTTACTTCTTTACTTCTTTACTTCTTTACTTCTTTACTTCTTTACTTCTTTACTTCTTTACTTGTTTACTTGTTTACTTGTTTACTTGTTTACTTGTTTACTTGTTTACTTGTTTACTTGTTTACTTGTTTACTTGTTTACTTGTTTACTTCTTTACTTCTTTACTTCTTTACTTCTTTACTTCTTTACTTCTTTACTTCTTTACTTCTTTACTTCTTTACTTCTTTATTTCTTTACTTTACTTTACTTTACTTCTTTACTTTTACTTTACTTCTTTACTTTACTTCTTTACTTGTTTACTTGTTTACTTGTTTACTTGTTTACTTGTTTACTTGTTTACTTGTTTACTTGTTTACTTTTTACTTTACTTCTTTACTTCTTTACTTCTTTACTTTACTTTACTTCTTTACTTTACTTTACTTTACTTTACTTTACTTCTTTACTTCTTTACTTTACTTCTTTACTTCTTTACTTTACTTCTTTACTTCTTTACTTCTTTACTTCTTTACTTTACTTTACTTGTTTACTTTACTTCTTTACTTCTTTACTTCTTTACTTCTTTACTTTACTTTACTTTACTTCTTTACTTTACTTCTTTACTTTACTTTACTTCTTTACTTCTTTACTTTACTTCTTTACTTTACTTCTTTACTTTACTTCTTTACTTTACTTCTTTACTTTACTTTACTTCTTTACTTCTTTACTTCTTTACTTTACTTCTTTACTTGTTTACTTTTACTTTACTTTACTTCTTTACTTGTTTACTTACTTTACTTCTTTACTTCTTTACTTCTTTACTTCTTTACTTCTTTACTTCTTTACTTCTTTACTTCTTTACTTCTTTACTTCTTTACTTCTTTACTTCTTTACTTCTTTACTTCTTTACTTCTTTACTTCTTTACTTCTTTACTTCTTTACTTCTTTACTTCTTTACTTCTTTACTTCTTTACTTCTTTACTTCTTTACTTTAATTTAATTTCAATTTTATTGAATTTCAATCCTAAATTTTTCTAAAATCTGGCACCCACTCCATGAGAAATGCGTCACGGGAAAGCATTTCAATGGACACAAACAAAACAACGAGAGAGAAAAAAACGTTATTAATAACAGCTGAACTTTTTGTCCACTCTTTTCATCGCGGACCAACAACAACAACAAAAAAAGCTGCCAGTCAAAACGAGCTAGCTCGCCCGCCCGCGAAAAAGAGGGTCATCACTTTGGAGCCGCCCGGCCGAAGAGTGATGATGCGTGACATAAATTATCTCGCGTGGCTTTCTTCTGGCCGTTGTCCCCAGATGAAATCCGGTGGAGGGTGGTCAACGCCGGTGATACGGATGGTGATGCTTTTGAGGGGTTTGAAATTTTAAAATTTTCGAAAATTTTATTAATTTGCTAACTGTTTTTTTCCAACATTTTTAATTTCGAAACATTTTTAATTTTTTGAAACAGAATAATTTTTTTTGGTAAAATTGAAACTTCACTGTACTTCCGCAACCACACAAAAAAAATCGAGCAGTTTTTCATTCCTCCACTGTCAAGGTTTTTTATCCCTCAAAATTTACAGAAGTGGTCAACAAAAAAAAGTTGACTTTAATTTTTAAGAAGACTTGCGCGGCAGCTTCAATCCCTAATTTTCCCGGGGCCGTGGGGGTTGCGTTGCGGTCAGATTTGTTGTCACATTTGGTGCGGGTTTTTATTTACGTTTCCAACGTTCCCAAAATTGCTGCGGCCGGCTGCCATTAGCGTCAGCGTCCAAAATAGGCGAAAAGTTACAATTTAGTCCGAGGGCCGAATAAGCCGAAAGGCCCTCAACTCTTCTCGTTGCCAGGTGACAGTCGGCGTTGGAGAGTGTTGGATGAGGGATGGCGTGAAAGTGGTTGAAAGTGTAAAAAAGTGCATTAAAATTGTAGCTTTAGGGGGGGTATGATGAATTCGAGGGAAATTATTTGTTGGTGATGCTGAGAGGAGGCAGTGACCGTTGCCCGGTTAAGTGGTTAAGGTTAAGGGTTTTAAGGGAGGCATTTTTGAGTGAATACTTTCAATGCGAGCAAATTTGAAAACCGTTGAACTTTATGCAAGTTGCAGATTTAAATTATGCTCAATAAACAATCGGAAGAAGCTGGAATGAGAAAATAATACTTCATGATCATGAAAACACAAAAAACATGCAACTGCCTTCCTATCCTACAAAATATCAAAACCATCCAAAATAATACCTTTCAGTTATTTTGTGATTACAAATGAAATGGTGGAATAATTTGAAGCGAATAATTTTCTAATTCTACTAACCTTTTTCTGCATTTTTTATCAGAAAATTATTTGTCTTTCGCGTTCGTCTTCCGCGTGCGTGTGTGTGAAGGTGCGGCTGGCTCTGGTTGTCTCGATGACAGCTGAGCCAGCTCGATTTGCGATTAATTTCGTCCGGTCGCAAGATTTTTCGCGTTCGTCGTATTTAACCATTTAATTACTTATTATTGGTTCTATCTTTCCACAGCCGGCTGTTTAAGATTGAATCATTCATGCTAAACTCAACACAAAATAACCTGGAATAGTCTTTTCCGCATCATCCGATTGTTTGCCTTGAGAATGAATAATACACCACCATATTCAAAAATATTGATTATCGGGTCACATCATCATCCTCTATGTTGAATTCTGATCGTATAGCACCCACCTTTGGTAGCAACCTGTGCTAACTAACATTCTCTTCCCATCCCCTCGAGATCTACAAAACTGATATGGCGGGCGCCGTTGGTGGCCAACGACTGTTTCCTATTCGCACCGGCTCTAGTTTTGATATTCGTGATGTTTCATCTTTTCAGCGCATTCCTGCATGCTGATGATAAGGGAAACATCACTAGATCGTTGAAGCGTATGACCGGTTGTGCTGATAGGATATTACGGTCCTGTTCAGCAACGGAGAAGGACAGCCATGGGTGGTATCTCATACTTATGCTCATTGTTTATCAGAAAATTATTTCGCAAAATAAAGTTTGTGTTTTAAGGCTTTTTCAAATGTTAGGGTTTTTTTTTGAAAACAATTTATTTGGAACGGAAAATAATTTTTTCATGTTTTTCATAAAATATGTTGCAATCGAAAAGTTGGAAACACTGCCAAATGAATTTTGGCTTACTTTTGTCATAGCTCAACAGATGCATTTTTTGTCGCATTTTTGCATTCAATATTTTGTGTTAATTATTATTAATTATTAATTATTGAAAAAAAGAAGTATATTTTTAGAGTGTTACCATTTTTCGAGTGTGGCCTAGAAAAACCCGCGAAGTTCGTCTACCGGCCGTATGCAAAAAGGTAAAGAAACCAACGCCGTGTCGGCCGTCATCGCGCAGGGGAGCGTGAGCGCAGATGGAATCGACAAAAAGTATCTACATCCCGGATATGTTCCGAGATCTCCAGTGAGGACCCGCTCAGGTTTTTCTGGTGCCACAGCCAGTGTCACTTCAACATCCGCCAACATCCCCATCAACGAGTTCCAGATGCTGAGCGACGACGAAGAGAACAACAACACCGACGGTAGCAGCACTACCGACGACGACGACGACGATGGTCGTGCACGGAAGAAAGTGTCGACGTCAAAAAAGAGCAATCCTCCAAAGGAACGTAGACCACCTCCAATTTTTGTTTTGGACACGCTGGCAGACGATGTTGACGAGTTGCTGGAAGGCCTCGGATATTGTCTGAAAATCGGTAAGTCGTCAGTGCAAGTTTACACATTTGACGAAAAGAACTTCGACCTGGTTGTGGAGAAATTGAAGCGTCAAAACTTCAAGTTTTACACATTCGACCCCGTGCAGAAGACAGCCGTTAAGGTCGTCTTGCAGGGGTACCAAGACCGCCCGATCTCCGACCTCAAGAAGGACCTCTCGGGTGCTGGCATAACATCGCGTGACATAAAAGTCCTCTCACGGAGGACAACAGCAACAGGTACACACACCCTGTACCTGTTGTACTTCAACCGCGGCACCGTCAAAATTCAAGACCTGCGGCGAACTAAGGCGTTGAACGGTTTTCGGGTAAACTGGCGGTTCTACTCAAAAGACCCGTCGGACGCAGCACAATGCCACCGTTGCCAGAAATTCGGCCACGCTCGCGAAACTGTAATCTGCCGCCTCGCTGTGTGAAGTGCGGTGAATCACACCTCTCTGAGGCGTGTGCACTGCCGTGCAAGGCGGACTTGGGGGACAAGGCAGAGCAAACCAAGGCGCGCATTAAGTACGCCAACTGTGGAGGTAACCATACCAGCAACTACCGTGGATGCAGCGCACGGAAAAACTACCTTGAGGAGCAGGAAAAGAGGAAGAAGAAAGCAGCAGCGTCTCACCCTCCTCAGCGAAGTACGAGCGAAACCGTGCCGGCAGCTGGTCATCGTACGGTTCCAGCGGACAACTCAGCGTTCCCTCCTGGATGGGGGCGATCGTTCACCAGCGTGGTCACTGCCGGCAGTGGCAATACGGCCTAGCAAGAAGTTACCGGGGAAGATCTCTTTACCCTGCAAGAGTTCTTTGCTCTCGTAGGGGAGATGATGACGAGGTTTCGGACCTGCCGTAACAAGGCGGAGCAATTCCTGGCCCTTGGGGAGCTGATGATCAAGCACATCTATAAAGGATAAAAAACTGTGATCTAGTTTTAAGCTTTCTCTATTTTGTATCCAATTTCCCTTGCAATTTTAGGAAGTTTTTTTTATTTTTTTCTTACTCTTGGTGACACCTTTATTTACAAGCAATAACTGTTCCAACATGGGTTATGATGTAACACACAACTGTAAGGAACTCCAAAACTCTGTTATGTACCTCAAAAGAACTTATTGAATCTTGATTGTTCACCAATAAAACCGAATTGAAATTGAAAATAGCTTTTTTATAAAGAAAGCTGCCAAAATACCTCGGAGACTTGTATGGAAAAACCATAATGCAAAATGTTTCTTTGGTCACAAAAAAAATTTAATCCAAATTAAAAATACCAAAAACAAAAGAAAATTCACTTATTTTTGGGAAAATTGTTCAAGATTTTTTCAAATGATGATTCATATGATTTTCAAAAGCATTTTTTAAATTATATTTTTGTTCTTCTCTTAAACGACACTTTTGTTATCGTGATACGCAAAATATTAAAAAAAAAACTCTAAGTTTCGCAAATCCATGCAATTCAAGAAGCAAAATATTACCATTAAACAAGTGAAAATTAGCCAAAAGGCGAAACATGTTTTGTAACGATTATTTTTACACCTAACTCGCTGACGTGGTATTTGGATATTGTAGAAATGAAAGCTTCAAAAAGTTTCATGATAATTATGTTTCTTTTCAGGCCGTTGCAAATATTTTTATAGTTTATATCCCCCCTTCCTCTTTGGTCCTAAAAATAAGGGAGCTTTTTAAAAAAAACATCTAATTTTTAGTGAAAATAGAAGCTTAATCGACAGAAAACAATCTAAAATGCAATTTTCTACAATGGTTATCATATATATCATATTTGAGGTGGTTTAAAAATATTTAGAATTTTATGAAATCCCGCTGAACAACACCGCAAAACTTTTTTTTTGCTAACAAAAAAAATCATCAATATTTAGAAAAAATTTGGCCGGGTAATTCTTTTTTTCATGCTTTTTTTATTTTTCACCCTCCTCGACTTTGGTCAGAGTAGAGGGACATAAACTTAAAAAAATATTTCCAGCGGTCCAGAATATTTAGAAAACTTAAGAGGGGTGGGATGCATAAAAATCCCACTTTCTGCGGTACGTAATAAAAGAATACTCCTTTACTCTTTTGTAACAATTGAACAGTAAAAACGCAGACATAATCAGTAAAATTTCAGGAGAGTAGGCAGAACCGTTTATTTAATTTTTTTTTTTTCACGCTCAGAATTTCGATTTTGGGTCAAAATATATGCAGGAAGGTAGGTGAAGTCAAATTTAGAGCTTTATTTTTCGATTAATTTTTAGCCTTTCCTAAGTAACGTGAGGAAGGCAAAATTAGCTCATCGTGAATATAAAGTAGCAAGTTTTAATTTGCACAAAACACATGAAAAACAACTATACTGCTCATTATCGCATAAATGTCCCATATGCATTTCCATCGTTTATGAGTTATTGATGCAGTTTGGTTCAAAACCGTGTGCTCTTTCAAAAGAGCCTACAACATCCAGTACTTTGTTCAAGAAAACAGACAGATGCCTTTTGTGTGGGACAAACTTCAAATGCATTTTTCTCAGCATGCTGTTTTTGCATATGGGACATTTATGCGATCATGGGCAGTACAGTTCCATCCCGTTTTTTTGGCAACACGATTATTACGAACAGTTTTGCTTGCCTAAAATTAACATCAATTTTTAAATTGTTCATTATTGTGTTGAGTTTCAGATTGGTTTTCGATCAAAAACGTTAGAAGAAAAATGACATTTTTCACGAGGGAAATGTGTCGCCATGTCGTGTGGCCAAAAACCGGAATGGCACTGTATTTATTTAAAAAGTATATTACATCAATCGATTATTTGCTCTATTGAGTCCTGAATCAACAATTGATGCGAAAACTTGATCAAAAAAGTTTAGTTTTAGTTTATTATTTATTTTTCTGTGCACGATCGGTTGACTGTTGTCATGCCTGAAACATATTGTGATTTCTTCTGCCTCAATTTTTGGGAACAAATTTTTAAATTTTACTCATGTTTTTGTTTTTTTTTGTTTTTTTGCCGCAAAAAACCGTTGAAAATGTTTATGATACAATTGCTAATGGTCATGACATCATATGAATATGATTGTAAACAAATTTCAATGATTTTTTTATATTCACAGCAAAAAATCCGATGGTAAAATGTACATGTACAATTTTTGCAAACACAAAAAAAGGCGCAACCGACGGGATTTAAACCCACCACCAACAGTAAGGACTGGCGCCTTAGCCCACTCGGCCATCAGACCGATAAATAGCTAAATATTTTACACCCAGGCCTCTTACACGCAGCTAGATTACTACTTTTTTAGCTGTGTTCTTTAAAATTCAACGATGTATCAAATTATCAACCAAAACCCGATAAGATGGTCAGCCTCTTCCCCGATGGGTGATGAAGTCTTCTTCTCCGATGCAGATGTGAAGAGTTATGTACCAAAAACAGCCGTTCCGAGGTGCAAAGCTTGCAGCCAGCGCTTGAAGCCGGTAGCATGGAGCCCGGGCGGTAATTGCGGACAATTTTTCAAGAACTACACACACTGACTCTCTCTCGCTCTGTGGAGTATTTATCACCTGCCGCAAAACTGCCTGTCAGAAGCAGCACCATCCACAGGCCTCCCGACTGATCGATCATTGGACCGTTTCTTTCTCCACCAAAAGAGCGGCTATCAGAGGTGGTTCCAGGTGAGTAAAAAAAGACCAGGCTAGTTTGAAAATAGGTTCGCAATCGACCGATCGATCTGCGGTGAGGTGGCTCGAGTGAGTAAGCTAATTTAGAATCATTTGGCATTATTATTTTTCAAACTTATCAGCAATTATCATAATTTGCTCGCTACATTCGGTGAGTCCATCATCGTCGCTGGTGATGCTTCTCCTCGCGCAGTCGGAGCCGGTTCTTCGAATAACCTCCCCGTGAGCTGCCATTTGGACGCGGTCGACGTGTTAAACGGTTCCGTTTTATGAAGCGTCCTCGTTGAGATCGCTTAAGGTGAACAACACCCCAAATGAATTTGAAAAAAAAAAGAAAAACATGCGCATATAAAAATCCATCAGCGCCGGCGGTAAGTGCGTTTTAATAACGGAAATTACAATCTTTTGGCTAATGATTTTTGGCATGCCACCACACGGCGAAGGGACCGCAAGTGCACTTAGCCCTTAACCGCGTGGAACGTGGGATTGTGAAGAAGAAAACACAAACAACCAAAAATCCTTGGAACCTGGCGCGTTAAATGCTCCTCGGAATTCACGCTGGAAGTGGACACACTAATCGGAATGGCTTTTTTTTTCGAAGCCGAGACCCCGATGGACAGGCGCAGTAATGGGGTTCATTGAGACTGTTTAGTGCCAAATTGGGACAATTATGGGCGCAATGCGCGTTAAAAGGGTTATTTTTGGATTCCTGAAATAAATGGACCTGGTGATGGATCGGTTGGTATGCTACAAATATGTTCTTTATTGACTGGAAATTAACTTTGTTGATATGCCTACTGATACCGGAAACGTACTAGCATCTGAACAATTTAGGGCAATGGGAATGAGGCCAAATCTGGACACATGTTTTGTACAATGACCGAGGCCATAGCTTTTTGAAGTTAGCAGTTACAAAAAGGGTGCCACGATATCTCAATACTGCCTTGACCAACTCGGCTCAAAATATGTTGGTGATTCCTTAAGGATGCCAATTGTTAAACTATTCTCGTGTGAATGACAATTTTTACATGATAATAACCATCAGTTTTTGATTTTTATATTTTTTTTACTAAAATTCAAAACAGGCTGTGCCGGGATACGTATTGAGATTCTTAACTCTAAATGTCAGCCGCCTCATGAAACTTACATGAGTGTGTATGTTAGGGTGGTCCAAATCCGGACTTTTTTGGGGCTACCCCCTGAAATCAAAGATTGACCTATCACTAGGCTAAATTCCAAATTTGAGCTCATTCTGACCACGGGAACCCCTCCCTCCAATCGCTTAAAGTTTGTATGGGAAAAATCGTCAAAATGTATGGAGAAAAGCAACTGTTTTACTTTTTTACCTGTGGAAGGCGCCATAGTTATCTGATTCTTACCATTTCTCAAATGTAGAACCTTCATTAAATTTAGAACAACTTTTCCGAAGACACCATATTTTTCGGATTTTTTTCCCGCGAAGTTATTAGCGCTCAAAACTGACCATTTTTGCGCGGCTAGCTGTAAGGGGCTACCTAACAACGATGTTTATTTCCAATTCGTACACGCACGTGCTCTCTCTCAGGTTCAAACTCTCTCACGAGCTTGCTCGCCTGCCTGCCTGCCTGCCTGTTTGCCTACAAGCGCGCGCGTTGTTTCTCTGCTTGGACTTTTGTCGTCGTCATCGTTTTCGTTCCGCTGCGCTGCGTTCCTGGCATGTTTATTATAATTTTCAGGATATATTTCGATATTTATTTCGAGATATAAAATTAAATGTAATATGTGATTAACAATAGATATCATATTATCAGAGCGTGTGTGAGAGAATACAAATTTCGATAAATTAGTTCCTCCATGAATTGTCATCTGTTATTATTGAGTAAATTTTTAAATAGGGATATTGGATTTTAATTTATTTCTAGTTTTTTTTTTTTAAATGGTACCATATCAAACTCAAGACTGGGATTTTAACTATTCTAGAAAAAATAAAAGACTATTTTTAACTTAGTCAAGTATAGATTTCAGAAGGAACAATACACTTAGACAATTCTTCGATTATGGGAACTGTATAAAAATATTTTTGCAATTAACTTCAAAATTTCAATGAAAATTCAAGTGCAACCAGCTGAAATCAAATTAAAATACATTCTCCTGCGTTTAAAATCATTTTTAGCATGTTTGGGTTTATTAAAAAATCTTAAGATTTTTTGAAAATTTTCGATGCAAATTCTTTTTTTTCGATACAATTTTTGTTTTTGTCAGATCTTAGATTTTTTGAAAACTAATGATTGCAAAACAACTGAACTAGTGTAAAATGCATTTTAAGACACTTTTTTCATTTAAATGTGAAGACTATGGCTTGTTATTTAAATTTTTATATTTTTTTGCCCCCCCCCCTTGACCTCTGCCAGGGCCGAGGGACAAAAACTTTTTTAAATATTTGCATCGGCCTTATTCAATTTTTTTTTCAGTGCACTTAAAAAAAATGGCGTGATCTAAAAATTAATATGCTAAATGTATCTCAAAACAAACCTGCTATTTTAGTTGAAAATTATAAAAAAAAACATGCCAGGAACGCAGCGCAGCGGATAGCAAACGAAAACGACGACGACGACAAAAGTCCAAGCAGATAAACAGCGCGCGCTTGTAGGTAAACAGGCAGGCAGGCAGGCGAGCAAGCTCGTGAGAGAGTTTGAACCTGAGAGAGAGCACGTGCGTGTACGAATTGTAATTAAACATCGTTGTTAGGTAGCCCCTTACAGCTAGCCGCGCAAAAATGGTCAGTTTTGAGCGCTAATAACTTCGCGGGAAAAAATCCTAAAAATATGGTGTCTTCGGGAAAGTTGTTCTAAATTTAATGAAGGTTCTACATTTGAGAAATGGTAAGAATCGGATAACTATGGCGCCTTCCACAGATAAAAAAGTAAAACAGTTGCTTTTCTCCATACATTTTGACGATTTTTCCCATACAAACTTTAAGCGATTGGAGGGAGGGGTTCCCGTGGTCAGAATGAGCTCAAATTTGGAATTTAGCCTAGTGATAGGTCAATCTTTGATTTCAGGGGGTAGCCCCAAAAAAGTCCGGATTTGGACCACCCTAGTGTATGTGTGTGTGGTCCAATCCAATACCCGCTAACCGGTAGCGATATTATGGGAAAGTATAGTTTGTATCAGATTTTTTGTATACATATGCCGAATGCTGATACAACATATCTCAGTCCCGGGTATTAGGTGGTGATAGCCCTCGCGCTGCTTCCAACGACCCGTTTCAGAATGACACAGCTCCTTGCGGTCCAATTCCGAGGTCGCTGGGCATTGTTCGGGCCCGCCTAAACATAGAAGCAAGCATCTGAAGGAAACTCGATCTATATTTAGACTTCCAATCCCCTCAGGCAAATCAGGGATCAGCGCGTATTTAATATGAGAAAGAGATATCATGTTTCAACACTACGGATCAATTCACTGCTAGAGTGTAAAACCTTCTAATGGTCGACTGCTAGCGTCCCAGACCACCAATCCTAAGGCGTGAGTTCGAATCCCGCCTGATTCGTTTTCGTTTTTGTTCATATTCAAAGTTCAAATTCATGATTCCAAATTTCAATGGAACCGACCGGGAATTGATCCCTGAACCTTCTGATTGTGAGGCAGAAGCCGTAACCATTAAGCCACGGAGCCGGTTGCCTCATGAAACTTACATAAGTGATATGAAAACATCTTTCTATTTTAATGAATTTTCTGTAGTATAAAATTGTAACCGTTTAAAACGCTAAAATTATAAAATATCTGTCACTAATTCAATAACATTCAAATATTTAAAAAACACTTGAAAATGCAAAAAAAACTTCGACAGATTTCTAAGAAGTTATCGTGAGTTTAGTAAAAAAAAATTGTAATTTCGAAACTAATTAAAAACAAAGTTTCTTGCAGACATCAAATCAAATCGGCCTGGGAGCTTGTTGGGACATCTGGGACTATCTGAATCAAAAAACGCTCAAAGAAGTAGTAGACCTTTTCCTCATGTTTCTAATAACAAAGTCTCTCAAAAACTCGAATACGTTATTATTAATTACAGAAAATTTGAAATTTATCCAACTCAAGACGTTTAAATGAAATAAACGTTAAATGTCTAAAGTGTTCTAAGAATTAGATAATACACAGAAAAAATGATGGTATTATTCATCAGGAAATGGTGACAGATTAAAAAAAAAATAGCTTAATTTTACCCCAGAAAATGATGAATTTTCAACAGTTTTTGATAAATATTCATCATGTTCACATTTTTACACATTTTTTATGTAATATTACTCAAAAAAAGAGGTAATATTCAACCCACCAAATTTTCAAAATTCCAAAATTCAACTTTTTTTTCTGTGTAGTCCCAGATCCCAGATAATGCCAGAACTTCCAAAAAGTTGTATCTTTTGGGATATTTCAAACTTCAGCAATTTAATATGTTTTTCTTTTTTTTATTATTTATTAAATTTAAAACAGTATCGAATGAAAACCATTTTTCAAAACAAATGCTGAAAATGTGAACTTTTAAGCACTGAAATGGATGCTGAAAAGTTGAACATTGTTTTGATTTGGTCGATTGGCTAAATATATGAACATTTGGCTTACAATTCCATTCAAAGGGTGTTTTTCGGACTCGCGAAATATGTTGTATCGATCTCGATATAAAACTTGATTTTTCCAGCACTCGTCCTATTTTTTCAAATCGGTGAGCCTTGTTGGATAAATGGACAAACCATGCTGAAAAAACTTCTTTTTGCCAACTTTTTGCAACTAGTTGTATATTAGTAGTTTATGCAACAAATTGCAAAAAGAAGTTTTTTTCAGCACGAGTCGGTGAACCTCGTTGGATAAATACGACGGGTGCTGAAAAACTCATGTTTTGCAACGAGGTCCATAATTTTTTTTGAAGTTCCAAAAAAAACTCATCGAGTAATATTTAAAGTCAAATTTTCATGAATTTTGTCAATGAATCGTTTATCAAAAAAAATGTTGAAAAGTGTGTCGTAAGTAGAACTTTTCAGCATTTAGGGGAAATATACTTATTTTAATTACTCCAAGCCGTTCAACCTATTCTCATCACTTTCGTCGTTTTCCGTTGCCGTTTTTAATTATATTGCAGTGAATTTAAATTTTTAAAGTACTTTACAGAAATACTGTTAAAGTTTTTTAACGTTGATTCACTTAAAGATTGATATTTTGTAACGTTCAGAGAATTACCTGTAAATTTGTCTAGATAATTTTCAAGATTGCCGAAATAACTCAGCAACTTTTGAACCGATTTTCATTGTCAAAAAATGAAAAACAAGTGAAATTTTCTGGTCTTTCTGATAATCGACACCGTCGTACTAACTTGTCGTACGTGCATTTTGGGCCTCGCCTTTTGACCTTAAGAGATCCCCAAAATTTGATTTCAATCCTGAGATATTCAATCAAAACCTAAAAGCTCCGTGCATTTTTGTCACTTTACATATGAAAGAAGTTTCAATCTCGTCGTGCTATGTTGTCACTCCCTGAAAATTGATGTTAGTGCGACAACTGGCCAAAGGGATTTCAGGTCAGAACGCGTTTGACGCACGTACAAGTTAGACTACCGTAAACATTTGTAATTATAACTCGGAACTCCGGCAACCAACTTCAACCAAACTTCGGGACAATGCACAGAATGGTCAGCCAAACAAAACGTGTTTGTAATTGTTTACATTGCGTGCCCTAGGTTTTGTTTATTCAAGGTTAAACATTAAAACGTGTTTTCTCGGAACGTCGAAATGGCGGGTGCGAGAAGATAGCAAAACGACGTCGAAATGAAGTTATCAGAAATTCCAATCTTGAGATAAAGATTCTAGAATACGTATTTGAATAATTTTTATGTGTGTGCTGCAAATTTGTATGAAAACTGCTTTGGATGAACAGATGACGTCAAATTGCTTCGTTGGTCATATGGAAGGTCATGGCAATGTTTAAGGTAAATCAACAACATAAAAAATACATTCCAGTAAAGGATGATATTTTGTAAAGCTTTTCATAACTCTCTAAGTCTTTAAAATTAGTGCCCAAATAAGATGTTCAACTTGCAAGGCAACGAGTGATTATGGTTCACTTAAAACGCGTTAAGTGAATTTTTGACCCAGCTGTTTCTTTTTTCAAAGGCAAGTTAGCATAACATTTTGTTCAGCATACTTTTTTGCAATAATTATTCAACAATTATTGATGAATACAATTTCCTAAATTTAAATTATAGTCTTGTGCCTTGTGATTTCTAAAAATCATCTTAAATTTCTAAACCAAAAGCCAAATCACCTCACCTCCAGCTCTTCAGCTTCGCCAATTAAATCAAACTAATTGGCATTCAGTTTGCGCAGTCACCTCTCCTTGGCATCCGCTCACAGAATCACCTCAAAAGCACAAAGACGAGGACGCCGCACCAGAGTGAAATAATTTATTTTCCACCAACTTTGCAAATCAACTAATTACTCCATTATCCTGCTGGTGCCTCCTCGAGCTCTTTCCAACTCCACGTTGACACGTCCACCACGGCCACACCAGTGCACACTGAATAAAACATGCACAATTAATTGACGCATACCCCGTGAACTCCCAAAAGACGCCGGATTTGGCGCGTGTTTGCCAACGGCCCCCACCGGCTTGAATGTCCACCAGGATAAGAAAAAGAATCCCCCCCCCGCCGAAACACAAACAAAAACAAGAAAAAAAGGACACATCCGGCTTTACTTTGGGCATCCTTCCGAGAAATCGCAACCAGCTGACTGTGAAATAAGTTTCCATCGATTTTCCACGTCGGCGGCCCACGCCAAGTTGGAGTTGGATATTTGTCCCATTTTCGACCAGTGAACTGCCATCGGAGATACCGACGGCGGTGAACAACCCAATAGAGTGGCTGCCGTCGATGACCCTGTTTGCTGGCCGGCGAACTGGTGGGCGATTTATGGATGGTTTCTTATCGCGGTATTCGAACGTCTTTGGAAATTGTGGCGAGCGAATAAGAATGATCTCGGATTTTGTGGGCACAATAAAAATTAATTGGATGAAAACGGACCAATTTTTGACACTGACATTTTTGTTTTAGGCTGGTACAAATTTTATTTAAAGTTTTTGTCTCCCTCCCTTCAAAGTTGGCCTGAAAAATCGGGGTGCAAAAAAATATTATTTTTTTTTCGAAAAACTTAAAAATGTCAATAAAAATTTAAGAATAATCAACTGAAATCAATTTAAAATGCGTTTCCCTCGTTAAAAAGTAAATTCTGTTTTCGTAACATTTTTCATTTTTTGAAATTTAATGATCCCAAGCATATGGGTAATTCTCTACCAACTCACACGAAATCGAGAAAAGTTGCCCCGACCCCTCTTCGATTTGCGTGAAACTTTGTCCTAAGGGGAAACTTTTGTCCCTGATCACGAATCCGAGGTCCGTTTTTTTTATATCTCGTGACGGAGGGGCGGTACGACCCCTTCCATTTTTGAACATGTGAAAAAAGAGTTGTTTTTCAATAATTTGCAGCCTGAAACGGAGATGAGATAGAAATTTGGTGTCAAAGGGACTTTTATGTAAAATTAGACGCCCGATTTGATGGCGTACTCAGAATTCCGAAAAAACGTATTTTTCATCGAAAAAAACACTAAAAAAGTTTTAAAAATTCTCCCATTTTCCGGTACTTGACTGTAAAAAATTTTGGAACATGTCATTTTATGGGAAATTTAATGTACTTTTCGAATCTACATTGACTCAGAAGGGTCATTTTTTCATTTAGAACAAAATTTTTCATTTTAAAATTTCTTGTTTTTTCTAACTTTGCAGGGTTATTTTTTAGAGTGTAACAATGTTCTACAAAGTTGTAGAGCAGACAATTAAAAAAAATTTGATACACAGACATAAGGGGTTTGCTCATACACATGACGAGTTATCGCGATTTTACGAAAAAAAGTTTTGAAAAAGTTACTTTTTGCGTTTCTCTTTGTTTTGTCGTCTGTGTCTGTCGCGGGTGACCATGAACGGCCATGATCGATAACGACCAACTTTTTCAAAACTTTTTTTTTCGTAAAATCGCGATAATTCGTGATGTTTATAAGCAAACCCCTCATGTCTACATATCAAAATTTTTGTAATTGTCTGCTCTACAACTTTGTAGAACATTGTTACATTCTAAAAATAACCCTGCAAAGTTAGAAAAAACAAGAAATTTTAAAATGAACAATTTTGTTCTAAATAAAAAAATGACCCTTCTGGGTCAATGTAGATTTGAAAAAAACATTAAATATCCCATAAAATGACATGTTCCAAAAATTTTTACAGTCGAGTAACGGAAAATGGGAGAATTTTTAAAACTTTTTTTTGTGTTTTTTTGATGAAAAATACGTTTTTTCGGAATTCTGAGTACACCATCAAATCGGACGTCTAATTTTACATAAAAGTCCCTTTGACACTAAATTTCTATCTCATCACCGTTTCAGGCTGCAAATTATTGAAAAACACCTCTTTTTTCGCATGTTCAAAAATGGAAGGGGTCGTACCGCCCCTCCGTCACGAGATATCAAAAAACGGAATTCGGATTCGTGATCAGGGACAAAAGTTATTCCTTAGGGCAAAGTTTCACGCAAATCGAAGAGGGGTCGGGGCAACTGCTGTGTGAGTTGGCGGAGAATTACCCATATACATTTTATAAATCTGAAATAAACGTAAGAAACTCAACTAGAAGAACATGCATCATTAAGTTAACTCCACAAAAAACTAAATTTTACAAAGATAAGTTTAAGATAGATAGGGACCATTCACAAACCACGTGAACACTATAATTTTTTTTTTGTATGGCGCGTGGACAATCGAGAGCCCTGTATTGTTGTATGCGTTTTTACTTTGCAAATGTTTTTTTTTTTTTTTTTTTTGTAAAATACTGGGTTTGATACCCAAAAAAAAAACTGCATGCTTCAAACATACGTTCAAATTTTGTATGCTTCAAATAAAATTTAGCTTCTTTTGATACCCACACATATTGCAAATTATAGGAATAACGATATATTGTGAAAGTTTGAGTCTAGAAACGGCAAAAGCCAAGACGAAGTACAGGTACAGTTTTCGATGATTTATCACCGCCATTTTGGCTTCCATCTTGCATTTAAAATTCCCAAATCAATTATGAGCAATTTGGGGGTTATGTTGAGCTCAGGATCCGAACATTTTTTGTCAATCAAAAATAAAACTTGAATTAAAATTTGTATCAGCCTAATCCAAAGATTAGATTTTTCGAAGGTGATTTTTTTTCAAGGCGATCGGATAATCGAGTCTGGACTGTATTTTATATTATTTTTATTATCAAATCAATTCACTATTCCCTGAATTATCTCTCCACGGCAGTTTATTTTGAATTCTAATTTTCTAAACATATTATTTTTGTAAATCTGACGTATATTGTACATCACAACCTGAAAAATATCAGGACCCTTCAAACGTCTTGAAAAGGGAAGCCAATGCAGGAAGTGTAATCTGAAACGCAAATTTTCTGTTTAATTTTTCCACAACAATTTCCCACAGTGTCAAATCGGGAAACGCCATGGTGTGGAAAAGCCACTAACAAATCTCGCCCAATCCCACTATATTTTTGCTTGCTCTCATTCTCGAGAAAAGGATATTCTCTGTGAACGCAATCATTCGAACAGAGGGGGAAAAGAATAAAAAAAATCCAAGAAAACCCACTCAAATGAGCACGAAAATGAAGAAACCCGGATTGCAGAGTGAGAAACGAGAGCAAAAAGGTTAAATATTTTCTCCACCGGAATAAATAATCGTTTGGTTTATCAAAATAAAACGAGCCAATAAATTAACCCTGGTAAAGTGTGTTATTGTTGCTCTGCTGCTGCTGCTGTGTGTGTGATCTTGGTTTGGCTGCGCGAGTGCAAAACAAGCGAATCCCGGAAATTCCTCTTCACTTTTTTTTCGTTTGCTCCAGAAAACGAGATCGGAGGCAGAACAATATTATTATTATCATATCATTCGGTCGTTTGCATCGGGGTTTCTTTTTGCAAGTCTGCGATAATGCTTTCGGAGTCTAATGATTTGGCGGGAGAGCCAAAATGGAGCACGGAAAATAGCGTTTGTATCTTTTAAGAATGGGAAATTTGGAAGATTCTATGTGGTTTCGCTGAAAAATAAAATCAATTTTTGAATATAAATTTCAAACTCAAGTTTAAATATGTCCAAATAATCCTTGAAATAACTTAACTTTTAAGATTGTTTTTTTTTTTAATTTTGAAGGTTAGCATGGAACCAAAACCAAAGCCACATTTTATTTTCAGATTGCATGCAACACTTAATAAAACTGAAACCATTTCACATTCTTTTCGCAACTGATAGCCCCTGAAGACCGTCCTCACCTGTAGCCCGTGTTCTCTAATTTGATGAATAGCAATTCTATGCAAATGACGTTTAACAGTTTTCTTGCGTGTCTGGAATTTTCCACTTTTTTCCCCGCTGCTGCTGCTGCTTCTGTTGCATCCTTTCAAGTTGCCCATTAAACTTTCTTCCTTCACGCCAAAGATAATGGGGCCTTTCTGGGCCTTCTCTTCGGCTGGACTCGCAAAAGGCGCACATCTCCGTCGGACCCGGGCCAGGGCAAAAGAAATGCGCGATGCAATCAATAAGTATAATTACAGGAGCGCAAAATTATGAAAAACACGAACGGTGCTAACTGAAAAGGCGCCCTCTTTCCCCCTCCGAAGATGTAAGTGCAACGACGACGCATTTTGGGGGCTCTCCTTAACCGGTTACGGCATCTCTTGACGCTTGCAACAACAAGGCCCTGTAACCAGCTCAGTTGCGCCGCCACGCCGCAGTCAGTCGGACGGATGGACGCATCAGGAAGAAGAGATGCACCCTACTTACCGTTGACACGAGAGAATGTGATCTTGGTAAAACATTAAATGTTTAATTAAATTTTGGGTAATTTTTTGCAGTTGCCTCGACCCCTCTTCGATTTTTTTGAAACTTTGTTCTAAGAAGCAAATTTGGCTCCTGATCAAGAATCCGAGGTTTATCTTTCCATATCTCGTGACGGAGGGCCAGTGCGACCCCTTTCATTTTTGTCGATTTCTACAGAGACACATTTTTTAGTGATTTGTAGCTTGCCACCTAAAGGAGATAGAAATCTGGTGTCAAATGAACTCTTGTATAAAATTGGAGGCAACATTTGTTAGAGATAATCCAGATAGTTTGGATATATAAATATAAGGCATTTGCATGTACTCTTCAACAAAATATCAGAAATAAAAAAAATTATGTTGACCGGTTTTCGAAGTTTAATCCCTAAAACTCAAAATTATGATTTGTAAATATATTCGTACGCTTCAGCGCGCTGCTTAAGTGTGAGATTTTTTTTACAAAATAAAGAATCAAATCAGATACACTCGATTATCTGATGTTTCGACTATCCAAAGTTCAATTATCCGAAGCTTAGTATGGGAATAATTGTATCACTTACACTTTTTTGCCAATCTATTTTTTTTAGTTTCTTGCTTTATACAAAATATTCAAACTCTGCGACTCCATGTCAGTCAAATTTAAATAGTTGATTGCTTTAAAAATTGACAAATGCACTTTTTTTCAATATGGGTAACTCTCCGCCAACTCACACAGCAGTTGCCCCGACCCCTCTTCGATTTGCGTGAACCTTTGTCCTAAGGGGTAACTTTTGTTCCTGATCACGAATCCGAGGTCCGTTTTTTGATATCTCGTGACGGAGGGGCGGTACAACCCCTTCCATTTTTGAACATGCGGAAAAGAGGTGTTTTTCAATAATTTGCAGCCTGAAACGGTGATGAGGTGTCAAAGGGACTTTTATGTAAAATTAGACGCCCGATTTGATAGCGTACTCAGAATTCCGAAAAAACGTTTTTTTCATCGAAAAAAACACTAAAAAAGTTTTTAAAATTCTCCCATTTTCCGTTACTCGACTGTAAAAAAAAATTGGAACATGTCATTTTATGGGAAATTTAATGTACTTTTCGAATCTGCATTGACCCAGAAAGGTCATTTTTTTCATTTAGAACAACATTTTTCATTTTAAAATTTCGTGTTTTTTCTAACTTTGCAGGGTTATTTTTTAGAGTGTAACAATGTTCTACAAAGTTGTATAACATCACGAGTTACCGCGATTTTACGAAAACTTTTTTTCGCGATAACTCGTGATGTTTATAAGCAAACCCCTTATGTCTATTTATGCAAATTTTTGTAATTGTCTGCTCTACAACTTTGTAGAACATTTACACTCTAAAAAATAACCCTGAAAAGTTAGAAAACACACGAAATTTTTAAATGAAAAATTTTGTTTTAAATGAAAAAATGACCCTTCTGGGTTAATGTAGATTCGAAAAGTACATTAAATTTCCCATAAAATGACATGTTCCAACAATTTTTACAGTCGAGTAACGGAAAATGGGAGAATTTTTAAAACTTTTTTAGTGTTTTTTTCGATAAAAAATACGTTTTTTCGAAATTCTGAGTACGCCATCAAATCGGGCGTCTAATTTTACATAAAAGTCCTCTTGACACCAAATTTCTATCTCATCACCGTTTCAGGCTGCAAATTATTGAAAAACACCTCTTTTTTCGCATGTTCAAAAATGGAAGGGGTTACCCCTTAGGACAAAGTTTCACGCAAATCGAAGAGGGGTCGGGGCAACTGCTGTGTGAGTTGGCGGAGAATTACCCATGTGCAAAAATGACCTCTTTATGTGATTGCAGATTTGAGAAGAACATTTAATTTACCTTATCATGTTTTTCGATTTTTGACAAATGAGTATCGGGAAATGGCAGAGGCTTCAAAAGTATTTTTTAGCGTTTCTTTATGCAGAATTCGTTCTTTTTTGGGATTAGGAATTCACGTTAAATTTTACACAAAAAATCTTTCGACACGAAGTTTCTATCTCTTCACGGTTCAAGCTACAAATCACTAAAAATGTTGTCATAGTAAAACATCCAGAAAATTAAAGGTATCGTAACACCCCTCTGCCACGAGATATCGACAAATCTAGAGTTTTGCCTTCCTCACTGAGGTAAGGCTATAATCCTGCTCTTAAAATGTTTTTTTTTACAGGAAGCTCGCAGAGCCACCTTCATGTATACTTATCGACTCAGAATCAAAAACTTAAATATCTGTCCGTCCAGAGTCCAAACATTGAAGATCTGGCATTCCTGTCTAAGTTATATCTGTGTACTTTTTATTCCGGATCTGAACTAATTCAACCCAAACCCATCATATCACCCATTGTTGGTGATAAGTGGTTTCGCATAAAGTAATCGAGGTCGGAGATCAGATCCTCTGGCTGCTGTACTTCGAACGTGGTTCCGTTAAGATCCAGGACCTGTGCAAAGTTAAGTCGTTGGAAGGATTCAGCTCACGGGAGATACTTCAGCAAGCGGCCTTCCGATGATGCCCAAAGTCACCGTTGCCAACGTTTTGGACACAGTTTCCGGAACAGCACTTTGGCACCGAAGAGTGTCAAGTGCAGCGCAGCCCACCTCACGGCTGCATGCACGCTGCTCCAGAAAGCATCCCTGGGAAAGGACAACCAAGCCGAGCAGAACAAGCGGAACGTGAAGTGTGCTAACTGTGACGGTAACCACAGGGCCAATTACCGCGGGTGCATCGCTAGGAAGACCTACCTCGAGGCGCTGGAGAAGAGGAAAACGCCAGCACCACATTCCTCTAGAACTTCGACAGGTCATCCCTCGACCGAACCCCGTCAAAAGAATCCTCCAGGATTTGGGTGTACTTACGCCTACGTGGCGGCTAGCGTCATTTTAGTCAAATTTGTGGACTATTTTGACATGACTGGTTGACTGTTTTGACTTATATGGTATAAAATTTATATTTTTTTTTTTAAATATGGGTAGGACACATTTTCATAGAACAATCAGCACCAAAACAAAAATTTCAATCGCAACTGACCAAAGTCACCCCAGTCCATACTGTGGTATGGTACTCCTGGTCGGCGGCGTCGGAGAAAGAGGAAACCTACCTGCCCATCATCATCATCAGCACCATCAACGCCCGTTGGCTACCCGATTGGGTCAAGATAGCAGAGATGAGAGCGCGCGGTTTGAACCTCTTTTGCCGGGGTGCGTTTTGTAACATTTCGAAAGGGTCACGTGGTGGCGGCGGCTTCGGTGACGGTGAGGTCCATCAAAAACGAAAACGGCCATCAATTGAGAGACGAAACGTGGACATGAAGGTGGTGAAGGTTGGTGAAGGAAGCGTGCCTTGAAGGGTTTCAAGGAAAAGGGCACCTTTACGGTGCACTTTGACATTTTGGATTTTTGGTTTGAATGAAACAAAATTACGATATTTTGAAAATTCATCACAGTTTATAGGTTCTTTCAAGGTATGTTTTCAAGATTTCAAAAGTTTTTAGCATCCTTTCGCTTTCTATTTTGACCTTACAAAAGTGACTTGTAACTTAATCTATAACATGTCTAACAGACGCATGCAACCTCAAACTTAAGTCAACTCACGAGTTTCTCGAAATGACCAACTCGTCGATTCGCATCAGTAGCGAGGAACAACCTCTCCTGAACGTCGAACACCAATCCGTAGCTCATTTGTTTACACCAACATTATCATTTCTCGTGTATCGAAATCACCATCTCACGCACGGGCGGCCACGTCTAGGCCTTAGACGCGGTCAGTCAGTCTGCATCACGCGTGTGTTTTCTCCCCCAATCATCGAATGGGTGACCCTTTACCTCATCGTCGTCGTCGTATGTTTGTGCCAATCACTTGGCCACGGCTCAATAACCACCGCCGGAGCTGTATCTGAAGCAGGGGTGTTAACAAATTGTACAAAAAAAATGTTGTTCAAAAAATACTACGTTTCACTATTGCAAAATTCTTACTCGAAGTTTGGAGTCGGTTTGAGATAAAACAATGAATTAGTTCTTCGTATTCAGGAACCCCTGGCCTAGCGCCAGAGGTGTGTATCTAGATGGCCCCGTCCTCATCATCAACACGCACGCGGAACCTGTCCAAACTGCAACGACGACGGCGCACGCGGGTCACAGACGTCAACGGTTGACTCCTCCAAGACTGGCTTTAATGAAGCATAAAAAAATAACTACATCACCATTTCAAAGTCCGTCCAGCTCGTCGTTCGATGGCGTCGGCGGCTAGAACTGGCTGGAAAGCGCAAAAAACGCCAACCAGTCGAAAACAATAGGGAAAAAAAATCTATAAAATTGATTTAAATACCCATTAACGAGCATAAAAATGAATTAAGCAATAACAAACAATGAAATGACCCCACAGCAATATTACCCAAAACAATCGACAACAATCGACCGACCTGCGACGAGTCTCTCGCTCTTCAGACCGCCCTACCTTCCATAAAAGTCGCGCACAGGTTGACGGCTATGGGCATCAACGGCAAGGTACCCCAGACCCTGAGGTATTGACAACCGTGCCCAGACCAACTCTCACTCCAAATAGGCGCAGGCAGGCCCTCGAGGCCGGAAGTGTGCAGACCGAACGGAGCGAAACGGAGCTCCCTCTCCCCCGTCACATCTGAACTGGAACCAGAGCAGCGAAACGGCAAAATTGAAAAATAATAATTCTCAAACGACAATAATTACAGCTTATTGTTTTGCCGTTTTAAGGTCCGTGGTCAACGATGGTGGTGGGAAGGTTAGATTACGAAACTTTGTGCCTTAAAGGTAGATATTTGAAGGCACGTGGTGCAGGGTCAACGAAAGGTGGACTTTCGATTTCGAAGGTTTTTTTTTAGATTACAGGGCTTCATCCGTAAAGTACGTCACGTTAAAATTAGCCAAAATTAATCCCCCCCCCCCCTCACCCCTTTGTCACGCTTTTCCTATTTTTATAACATGAAATGTAACACTTGAACAAACAAAATTTATGAAAGACTTTTTGCATTTCAGAAACTTATTTTTGAAAAGACTGTAAAAAAATCTTGCATTGATTGAACAAGTTAAAAACTATTTGGGTAATTCTCCGTCAACTCACACAGAAACATGTCATTTTAAGAAAAATTTAATGTACTTTTCGGATCTACATTGACTCAGAAGGGTCATTTTATCATTAAGAACAAAATTTTTCATATTAAAAATTTGTTTTTTCTGTTCTGTTTTTTCTAACTTTGCAAGGTTATTTTTTACAGTGTAAAAATGTTCTACAAATTTGAAGAACAGACAATTACAAACAACTTTGATATGTTAACATAAGGGTTTTGCTTATGAACATCATAAGGCATTGCAATTTTACGAAAAAAATGTTTTGAAAAAATTGATCGTCGTCGATCATGCCTGTTTATGGTCACCCGGCGACAGACGCGGACAACAAAAGAAAGAGAAACGCAAAAAATCTTTTGAAAACTTTTTTTCGTAGAATCGCTATAACTCGTGATGTTTATAAGCAAATCCCTTATGTTAACATATCGTTTTTGTTTTGTAATTGTCTGCTCTACAACTTTGTGGATCCTTATTGCACTCTAAAAAATATCCCTGCAAAGTTAGAAAAAAACACGAAATTTAAAAAAGATAATTTTTATTCTAATTGAAAAAAATAACCCTTCTGGGTCAATATAGATTCGAAAAGAACAGTTAATTTCCCTTAAAATGACATGCTATAAAAAGTTCGATAAAGATATTTTCATTGCAAAAATCTCTTTAAAAAATCGTGACAATTTCTGAAACAGTTAATTAACAATTTTTATAGTTTCAGATATCCGCCAAAATTTTGATCATACAGTCTAGACTCGATTATCCGAAGTTTGATTATCTGAAGGCTTGTACGGGTATTCAGATTACCGAATCAGGAACAAAAAATCGTATTTTTTTAATTTTCTTACTTTAATGATCAAAGTCGACTGACCCATTTTAGTCAAATTGTAATGGTGCGTTGAGTATTAAATTGAAAAATGCATTTTTTCAATGCCATTTTGGCCGCCAACTTTGATTAAAAAATTCTAAAACACTTAAATAGTTTAAGACAACGAAAAAAAAGTTTTTTTTGTCGTGATTCGATTATCCGAAGCGGAATTTTGCCAAGTCCTTAGAAAAATTGAGTCTGGACTGTATTCCACCATTTTGGAACCACTTAACAAGAATGGTTTTCCTCAAACATAAAAATTAAATTTAAGAGGTCATTGTTTTAGATGTTTAGTGCGCTGTTCTAAAAATCTTCCTTACAGTGGTCCAGGACGCAAAATTAAGTGGAAAATAGATTTTCCGAAAAATTCTGAAATTTTTTAGCTTTGGTGTCTTCAGAAGAGATGATGCAAATGGAAAGGGGCAACTTTAGGTTTGGTTGAAAATTAGACTGGTTCACGATCAGGGTGATTTTGAAAATCTTAATTTACCGGAATATGTTTGTGATTTTTTTCGTCTTTTAAGAAGTTGTTGGGCTTGCTAATTCAAGCAACTTTGTCCAAGACCCCAAAATTTTATCTCGTAATTTGACCTAATTTATAGAAAGCAAACCTTCAAAAAACAGTTTTTTGAACAAGGCAATCCAGGGCTAAGTTTTAGAGAAAAGTGGTATTCGCAACACTTTTATAGCTCTAAAAAACCTTTTTTTTTTATTTTGACATGTCAATTTGGACTTAAGGGTCAAAAGTTACAAATATTTTAAGTTAAAAAGATGCAAATTTTCAACTTAAATATCTCGAAAAGGCGCAATCCAAATTATAAGAACCAGGTTGCATTTTAAAAGAAAATCCAGCACTAAAAACGTTGAAAAAATATCAGGGGTGTTTTTCTTTAAACTCGAGATATCGAGAGCTTTTGCATGCGATTTTACCATCTGATTTTTTGCTGTGTTTATTTAAATTTGCATCTAAAAAGGGGTACATCTTTTTTGTCAGAAAAAAGTTTTAATTTTACCTCTAATAATGTGTAAATTGACATCTTGCAGACACTTGGAAGAAAACAACAAGAATCATCCAAATCGGTTGAGTTTTCGCCGAGATACAGCCGGTTGAAGTTGCATTTCCAATTTTTTTGACCCCCTTGGTGCTTCGCGTAAGTTTTGACCCCGTTGGTGCTACAAGTGTTATTAGAGTTAAAATTAATCCTTTTTTCCGACATAAAAGATGTACCCCTTCAGAGATGTAATTTCACCATATTTTTTTAACTGTGCATTTTCACACTAATTGCTGAGAATCGGCTTCAAAAGAACATAAATATGATTAAGTGGTCATAATTCAAAACAGGGTTGTCAGCTCTTACGGTAAGTATCGTTAAAATGGTCTTTGAACTAACAATTCATCGATTTATAATATGATTATTAATCATATTATTTGATTATATTTGAATCTGTTTCGGGCTACTTATAATTTTCGAACTACTTATCGGAAGTTAACACACCTTATACCGTGTCTAAAGCAACGTGTTTGAACAAGATCGGTTGAGCCAGAGCTGAAAAAAATCATTGACTGAGTTATGAATTTTTTAATCAATACTGATTTTTTCAAAAAATCGAAATATTGGTCGCAAAAAATTTAACTTCATTTTTCGATGCAAAAACAAATTTGCAATCGAAAAGTACTCTAGTGAAATTTTGATAAAGTGCACTGTTTTCAAGATAAATCCATTTATAAGTAACTTTTTTGAAAATTGTCGCAGTTTTTCATTTTTTTAAAATAGTGCACATGTTTGCACACTTTTGGAAAAAAAATATTTTTGAAAAGCTGAGAAAATTCTCTATATTTTGCTTCTTCGAACTTTGTTGATACGACCATTAGTTGCTGAGATATTGAAATGCAAAGGTTTAAAAATAGGAAAATTGATGTTTTCTAAGTCTCACCCAAACAACCCACCATTTTTTATTGTCGATATCTCAGCAATTAATGGTCCGATTTTCAATGTTAACATATGAAACATTTGTGAAATTTTCCGATCTTTTCGAAAACAATATTTTAAAAATTTTCAAATCAAGACTAACATTTCAAAAGTGCCAAACATTCAATATTACGCCCTTTTAAAATGTTAGTCCTGGTTTAAAAATTTTGAAAAAAATGTTTTCGAAAACACATGTGCACTATTTTAAAAAAAATTAAAAACTGCGACAATTTTCAGAAAAAATACCTAAAAATGGATTTATCTTGAAAACGGTGCACTTAATCAAAATTTCACTGAAGTACTTTTTGATTGCAAATTTGATTTTACATCGAAAAATGAAGTTGAAATTTTTTTGCGACCAATATTTCGATTTTTTGAAAAAATCAGTATTGATTAAAAAATTTATAACTCGGTCAAAGATTTTTTGCACAACCTGGAAATTTCTGAAAAGTTGACATTTTATGTCCTCTAAAACATATCAAAAAATTAAAAAAATTAAAAATAGTGTTTTTTTGCAAATCAAGTTTTAGTGATAAAAAGTTAAATAAAAAATCACCAATTTTTTTTTACAGTGTATCATTTTTTCAGTATAGTCTGTATCCATACCTACAACTTTGCCGAAGACACCAAATCGATCAAAAAATTTCTTCAAAAGATTCAGATTTTTGAATTTTCATACATCATTTTTGTATGGACAGCTGCCAAATTTGTATGGAAAATTTTATGGACAAACTAATGATGCAAAATGACTTCTTTGGGCATACCAAAGGCACCAAAAAAGTTTCAGTCGGATTAAAAAATACAAAAAAAAAATCGAATGACCGAAATCCTAGAGAACTGCTCCATTGCGTAATAAAAAAACGACTCCTTTATGTGAAAAGTCCAATTTTAGAGTATAGCCTTACCTCAGTGAGAAAGGCTATTTTTTCCCTGTATTGATATCTAGTTAAAATATGTATAAACCATGTTTTTAGAAAAAAACATCCTTTCAAAACACTAACAGACAGATTCAAATCACATGCATGGAATGAAGGCATATTTCTTGAATAAAACCAATAAGCTTAGCTTAACCTCTCCGAGGAAATCTTAAGCCTTGCGCACGCGCACACCTTTCAAAACAAGCGTCTTAAATCTTCTTCCGCTCAATCACTTCCAGCCAGCCAGTCAGCCAAAATCTTCTTTCAACAGGCTCGGATTTCGTCGGAGCTCTTCTTTTTCCCTCTCTCTTCACACCACAGGTGAGATTATAACTAAATTGTCAAATTCACAACCCTCCCCTTCCAGGCTCAAGCCCCGCACGGTTTGATTGACGTTTACGCTCAGGTGATAATTCAACCAATTTTGTTACTTCATAAACTTAATCTACTTTGCGTCGTCGTCATTTGGAATCGCCGTCTTTGGTTTAAAGTGTGAAAAGTGTGGCTTGAAGAAAACATAATCTGGTCTAATGCAACGACCAGCTCAAATCGCTTTCAGAGGAGCATTCCTGCCCAAAGTAAGGGGTAAGTCCGAGATTCGCTCGGAGACTTCAAAAACCCGAGGGGAAGAAAGGGGGAAAACACTGACCACGAAAGAAGCAGAACCGCGGGCATTTCGGTAATACTTTAAGAAACGACAAAACGTACCCATAATAATCGTCATCGTGTCAATAAAATTTGTTCATCGACTTGGAAATCGGAGGCTCCACGAGAAGGAAGATCATATTAAACCACTTTTGTGTTGGTCGAAGAATGGAAGAAAAGATTTCGATTCTTGCCGGTTTCTTTTTCAGCCAGCAGCAGGTCTGTCTCTCTCTCGCGGTTTTTGCCTGGTGGCATTATTATTGATGAACGGAGGACCAGAAAAAAAGGAGTGAAAATATTTCATAGAATTAAGAGTATTTATAATACACACACGAAAATGTTAATTTTCTGGTTTAATTAACCGCAATTAATACGTCGCTCCTCATCCGTTGCTCCGCTTCTTCCAGCGCGTTTGTTGTGGATTGTCCGGTGGCCCCACACGGCAGCTCGGCCAGCTTCTGTCCGGCCAAAATGGCTGAAACCGGTTCTATTTGGTAGCAGCTTCGGGTGCTGCTGTAGATGACCTCGAGCGCTACTCTTTCTCCTGGTCCATTGAAGAGATGAGTGGTGAGAGCAGGGTTGCCATCTTGAAACAAAATTTGAAAGAAATAAACAAAAAAACACAGTTAACAGTTGAAAGAGATTAAGAGTTAAGAGTTAAGAGTTAAGAGTTAAGAGTTAAGAGTTAAGAGTTAAGAGTTAAGAGTTAAGAGTTAAGAGTTAAGAGTTAAGAGTTAAGAGTTAAGAGTTAAGAGTTAAGAGTTAAGAGTTAAGAGTTAAGAGTTAAGAGTTAAGAGTTAAGAGTTAAGAGTTAAGAGTTAAGAGTTAAGAGTTAAGAGTTAAGAGTTAAGAGTTAAGAGTTAAGAGTTAAGAGTTAAGAGTTAAGAGTTAAGAGTTAAGAGTTAAGAGTTAAGAGCAGAGTTAAGAGTTAAGAGTTAAGAGTTAAGAGTTAAGAGTTAAGAGTTAAGAGTTAAGAGTTAAGAGTTAAGAGTTAAGAGTTAAGAGTTAAGAGTTAAGAGTTAAGAGTTAAGAGTTAAGAGTCAAGAGTTAAGAGTTAAGAGTTAAGAGTATATGAGTACTAAAAAGGATTATATCATCATTCTGAAAAGGACTTCAATTTTAATTTATTCAGACAAATGTTCACTAAGATCATGAACAAAATAATTTGTATATTTTTTAATGCATGGTAACGAATAATCGAAACAGGATTCAATTTGTTTTAAATTTTAAGGCATAATTTGAAAAAGATAAGTAACCAATTAATTTAGGCTTTTAAAAAGTAAGTCATGATCTTAAAATAAAAAAGAAAAAAATACGGCAAAAATAAAAAATAAACATACAAATCATTGATTTAAGATTTTTAAGATGTCCAACAGTTTCTGATTTATTGTTGGACTGTATGTTGCTGACACACAGAAATTTTGCTTTATTTTATTTATTTTTTTTTGTTCACTTGGCATATCAATCTTCAATGTCTTTGAACAAATTTATAAAAAAAAATGAATCTCCTCAAAATCACACAAAATTATAATTTGTGCATAGTGTTTGTAGAATTCAAGGATGTAAGTCGATAAAATTATCGTCTGATGATAACAATAGTTGTTATCGTTATCGTCATTTCGATAATGCTATCGGCGATAATTTTATCGCCGAGAACGGACGATAACTCATTTTTAAAATCTTCATAAAATCGATTAATTTAACCGTATCATGTATAATTTTCAATTTATTTAACAAGAATTTTTTTTTTTTTTGAAAAAGTAATAAGTTTGAAAGTATAAACTCAAAATTGTACACAAAATACCGTATTTTTTGAAAATACTCAATTTGCAATATTAGTATCAAACGAAGTGAAATTTTGTTTGATTTTTTACTTTATTAGAGTTTTTTTTTTGAAAATACTAATTTTTTTTCAAAAATACTTAAATTCTTACAAATTACCGTATTTTTTCGAAAATACTAATTTTTCATACTTCATACATACATTCAAATTGTGTATGATTCATACAAAAATTTGCGTCATGTGATTCTCATACTGCAAATTTTGAAAAATTGAGTTTTCTCGATAAATACGGTAATTTGTGAAAATTTAGTTTTTAAAAACACTCTAATAAAAAGCAAAATCATAAAAAATCGCTTCGTTTGATACCCATATTGCAAATTATGAAAACTGGAGTGCTTTCGAAAAAATACGTTTTTTATGAACAATTTTAGTAAATTGACACTTACTGGATTTTCAAAAAATATATTCTAAGTGAAAGCATTAAAAATTTAACATGATATGGTTGAATTAAGTCGAATTTAGAAAAAATTCAAAAATGAATTATCGTCAATTAGGCTGGAACAAATTTTATTTAAAGTTTTTGGAATTTTTGGTCATCTCAAACATATTGGACATATTTTTTGGATTTATATTCTTGAAATGAAAAGTTGAATAGAAAGATGATTATATTTTTTTGGATCTTAACTATTTTTTCTAAGAAGTCCAAACCAATTCCTTCAACTTTACCGAAGACACCAAATTAATACAAGATATAACCTTTTGGTAATTTCTTTGATTATATGAAAAGTTCGATCAAACTTTAAGTCTAATCAACCAGTTCAAAAGTTAAAATTTTCCAGAAATTTGCTTCGTATTTTATTTTTTTGAATTTAAATTTGTCTAAAAGCACTTGTAAAAAAGCACTTTTACATCATCAGTTTTCTCATACAAGGCTCCATACAATTTTACGGGCTGGTCATACAAAATGTCGTAGGAATATTCGAACTTTTGTATTTTGAAGTGGAATATTCTGACCAACTTGACTTTTCCGAAAAAAAATTTGAACACGATTTAATTTAATTTTTTTTTCATTTGTCTCCTCTATAACTTAGGAGATTAATTGCAAATCAAAAACTGGCACCACTGTTCCAAATCCGAGTGAACAAGTGCAGCATTGAAAAACGAATCTTTCCTCTAAATTAACCGTATCGAAAAAGAGAAAACCACTGGAACGAGAGCCTTAGAACACCAGCCAGAAAGAGGCTGCAAAGAACGGTTACGCCGAAGAAAAAACCACGAAGAAGCCTCATTCTACTTTTATATTATATGAACGGTGCGGATTAAGCTAATTTAATGATTATCGCCTTTTCGCCCCTCACTCATGAGTGTGTGTGTGTGTGTGTGTGTGTGTGTGTGTGTGTGTGTGTGTGTGTGCACCACACACTTTGTCTCGCTTGCTCACCTCACTCGTTAATAAGCTTTTTTTGCCCCTGCTCTCTTGTTGTTGAGGTAAAACCGCTAACAAACATCACTCCGAAAATGTTCCCGAAGGGGGAGAGAGTGAGGCTGGAGAATTTAACACGAGAGGATACAAAAAAACGCGAGACTTTGATGATGACCACTGCAAGAAAGAGAGAGAGAGGGGAAAAAGATTGAGAGACGCACAAATAAACGCTTTTTATGAATCAAAGTCAAAGAAAGAAGAAATAATTTGTATAAATAACTTAATTATGCTGAAGTGGGACTAAACAGCAGCAAAAAAAAATAAAAGAAGACAAAAAACACACGCGAGCACAGTGTGCTCGCGAGTCGCGATGTGTGTGAGTGTGTGTGATTATTTTTTTTTCAGAGATGATGGACCAAACACTCTCCACTCACAGCCTCCGGTGAGGTGGTGACGCTGATGATGGCTGCCGTTTTTTTTTTGTCTGCTCTTTCTCAACGCTTACCAGAGGTCAAGCTCTGGAGTGCAACAGGTTGAACGGAGGAGTGATATTAGTGGAAATGATAACAATTTTGACAGCAAAATATTGGTCAAGCTAAAATGGACGCCCACGCCTCCAAATTATCGTGGAAGAAAGACGAGGAACTCGTTTGAATGGGTTTGGCCTCAAAACGTCTTATCTGCCAAGACTGCAAATTGCGAAAACTCTATTTGGGGAGTGTTATCTTATCGACAAACGAATTATTCAAATTAACACGGAGCGTTCTTCGCGTTAAAATGGGGTAGAATCACCTTGCAGGGTGATTAGTGAAATCTGTTATAACTTTGATTTTTTTTAAACATTTAATTTGTGCATTAACTGAATTTCTCAAAATCCTTCTGCTTGGATTTCATGATCTGAATAACTTGTAAAATTTCCAGAAAACTTATATTGACCAAGTATTAGAGTACTGTATTAAATTAGGATTGTCAAAAAAGCGATGCTGCGCAAATCTTTAGGTTCACCCGGGTTTTGATAGATTTTTATGTATGAGGAATGCTCTAGCTTTACACATTTTTTAAGGTTTAAAAATTAGATTTTTTTATTTGCATAAAACATTGACAATCAATTCGTTGCATTCATTATTTTTATTTGCTGTTTTTTTAACACATCTTTTTTAAACACATCTTAAAATTCGCTGAAATACAGTCTCTTATAGTTTAAAATTTTGTGGAAAATAAGTTATTCTTGTGTCTTGTTAGACCTTCATTCTCAACTAGTCATACCTCGGAAATTATTGGTGTGATTTCCAATGTTGAAAACTTTTGTCAAATTTTCTTCCCTTTTCAATAAAAATATCAACGATAATTGAGAATAAACAATAACCTTTTGGCTAGAAAAATTTATTTGAGCAATTAAAAATTTAAGGCCTACTAGCATGTTTTTTGAAGTTCATGTAAAAAACTAAAAAAAAAAAAGTTATAAAACATTTATTTTGCAGGTGTAATTTTCCTTTATACAGAATCGTTAGATTTTTGTGTAACTTTTAATTGCAAATTAATTTTTGCTCCCTAAATACAAATAAGGAGTTTCGTTTTCAAATATGTTCGATTTTTTTTCCATAAATTAAAATTTTCCTATAATGTTTAACTTTTGTATTAGATTTTACACCATACTTAACTCTAGTTCAAAACAAGTCCTTTTTCCCCTAATACAGCAGTTCTCAACCACGACCACGAGCGGTCTTAGGGGGTACCGGAAGACAAACCCCGTAATGACGGAAATTTGAATAATATCCCAGACAAAATATTTGAGAGATGAAGAGATTATTAAATTCAATTCGTTTTTGCCAATCATTAACTTTGAAAAAAAAACTGTACATTGAGATGGCATGTTCTGATCAAAAATCTTTGGCAAAGTTTATGATAAGGTTTTCCTACTAAAAAACATTTTTTTTTCAAATTGTTGGCCAAGCTATGATTTAAAAAAAAATACAAAACACACAGAAAATAAAAAAAAATATTTAAATGATTTAAATGATATTCGCTTAGATTCGATAAGAAATTATATTAACTTAAATAAAGTGTACCGTATTTTAGTTTATTGTTTTTTTTTTTACTCAAACGAATTTCCACGTTCAAAGAACTGATTTTTGAAGGGATGCTTTCTATAAATTTGGCCGTAGAAGGCGTAGATTACTTGATAAAATGTTGGTCTCTTCGACAAAGTTGCTTGAATTGGCAAGCCCAACAACTTTTTAGAAGACAGCCCTAGTAACATTTTTAAACTTACTGGTTGTATCAGGGTTCTGGAAACCCTGATACGGCCTAAATAGGCTTTTATGGCCTACTTAAAACCTAAAATCTTACTAGGGAGAAACAATCCCAAAAATATTCCTGAAAAGTTAGTTTTTCGAAATCACCCTAATAGTGAACCACCCTAATTTTCAACCAAACCAAAAGTTACCCCTTTCCATTTGCAACAACTCTTCTGAAGACACCAAAGCTACAAAAAAAAATACATTTTCCACTTAATTTTGCGATCTGTACCACTGTGCAAATGTTAGGTACAAAAAAAAATGAAGTGATTTTTAAATATTTTTTTCTATTTCAACTTTAAGATCAAGACTTCTTCAAAATTATGACACAAAACACTCTTTCGAAATAATATCGTGGTGTTGTTTAAAATGTTAAAATGTTCAATGTTCAAAAAAGCAGTAAAGATTTTTTTTGTTTTGTTTTGTTTAATTGAGAAATGTTACAAATCGAAAACTTCATTTTATCAAAATGATTTTTTAGTAAAATTTACAATATTTCCAATGTATTTCAGCAGGAAAAAAATTAATGAAAGAAAAGTACATGGGCATTGTGAAGCCTACCCAGTACTTGTTTTCAAACACCCAACTGGCAGTCGCATGATTGTGATGCATGGCGGCATGAAAGTATATCAGAATCTGCATGAAATCTGTCCTCATGCATTTTTTGCGATATAGGAGTATGACATTTTTGCCCGTTACCGACAATTATCGACATTACCGACGGCTTTTTGGTTGTATTTCACAAAAAAAAACACTTAGCAGAACGAGGATTGAACCACCAACTTCTTGGTTATTGATCCGACACGCTACCACCGCGCCATGGACGCTCGATGGAAAGTGAGTGAAAGAGCACAAACATATGCTTCTCTTTGGAGTGTTGCTCGGGGACGGGCCAGCTTTATATGTGTTGGTGAGAACTGCAGATCGCTGAAATTTTTACACGTGGGCAAAATGATCTACGGGCTTGCTGCAAAAAAATCTTATAAAATATGACATTTTCTGCAGCAAATCCAATGTTGCAGATTTTGAGATATATTTTTTCCTTTGGGTGAACAATTCTAGATACAAGCCTCAACTGTTGAACAGTATTTTACAATTTTTTGAAATGTCAAATAAAATATTTTTTTCACTTTTCAAGTGTTTTTGTATAACCCTGACTCAATGCGGTTTCAAAAACACCCAGGAAGGAAATTTGGTCCAAAAAAAAATCCAGATTTAGTTTGAATTCTACACCCAACTGCCAGTCGCATGATTGTGATGCATGGCGGCATGAAAGTATATCAGAATCTGCATGAAATCTGTCCTCATGCATTTTTTGCGATATAGGAGTATGACATTTTTGCCCGTTACCGACAATTATCGACATTACCGACGGCTTTTTGGTTGTATTTCACAAAAAAAAAAAAAAACTTCTTGGTTATTGATCCGACACGCTACCACCGCGCCATGGACACTTGATGAAAAGTGAGTGAAAGAGCACCAACATATGCTTCTCTTTGGAGTGTTGCTCGGGGACGGGCCAGCTTTATATGTGTTGGTGAGAACTGCAGATCGCTGAAATTTTTACACGCGGGCAATAATGATCTACGGGCTTGCTGCAAAAAATGTTATAAAATATGACATTTTCTGCAGCAAATCCAATGTTGCAGATTTTGAGATATATTTTTCCTTTGGGTGTATCAATGTCCCCCGAGTTACAGTTACAGATATTTTTCTCAAAAATTTTTGTTTCTTATAACGTCATGATTCGAAATCCGGACACTTAGTAGCATATCATTTTTGTTATAGCTGGCAAAAAATCATGTAATAAGTTGGAAATGTAGAAATATCATCAGGATTTAGTATAAACAGTCAGTTTTAAGAGAATGCATACAAAATATGTCTTTTGTAACAATTTTTTCACAGAATTTGAAAACTAAAATGACTTGTTGTGCTTCGAATCCCGGACACTCATAAAAGCTGATTCGAAACCCGGACACTTTTGCTTCGAATTCCGGACACTCGATTTTACTAATGAATCGCACAAATTTGGACTGAAATGGTAGTGAATGGCATTCTTTAGGTCTCAAATAAGCTGTTAACATCAAAACAATCGATGGTTTATATAAAAAATTAGCTAGAATTTAAGGAAATTGAAACCATAAATTTCTACTTTGCCTTCCCGGTGTTTCCAACGCCTATGAAATATTTCAAGTGAAATGTTTCGCATTTTTGGTAATCTTATAATTTTATTTTATTTAATTGTTTTGACATTAACTACAGCGTTCAAACAAACTTTAAATGAAAGTTGATGTTGGATTACATGAAATAACACAGTTTTGACTTTCATAATGCGAACTTGTATCCAAATAATTGATAAAACAAGATGAAGTGTCCGGGTTTCGAAGCGTCCGGGAATTCGAATCATGACGTTACACAAAAAAACGACGATATTTGGAATTTAAAAGAAACTCCTGTAAACGAAAAATTTCATGTTAAAAAACAATGATTTGGGAATTTGTTTAAAGCTGCTGGAAGCTTAAGCAAACGAAAAGGGGTACCTAGCCAAGAAAAGGTTGAGAACCGCTGCCCTTAAGCATATTAAATTATTTGGGAATTATCTTTTTTTTTTTTTGTAAATAAAACGTAAATTTTCAGTGTACCGTTCTTTTAAAAAAGTCCTAATAATATTTAACAACATTGCCGAATACAACAAATCGATTAGACAATCCGATAATGAAAATTGACTCAATCACACTCTTTAGATGCCCAAATATAAATTATGAATCAAAACATGTCATCCAACATCAAAACTTGATCAAACGAATCGTATTGATATGCTGCAATGGGGATAGTGAGTGTTTTTCAAACATTTAAATACTTTTTGAGCAATCACAAAATTTGTTTGTGTGTGATTTGTTTTAGCAAACTTTTCTTAAAATGTGTCCTTTACAACCCTTCAAACAGAGTTTAGTGTCATTCATAAGAATTTGAGAAATTACAATCGTAACACCCAGACCCAATGTTATCCCTACTTAAGGTACCATGCAATGTTTTTAAAGATCTAGCGACTTCAACTCCGACTGCGGCTCCTCAAAATTTCCAAAAGCATGACTCAGAAATGATTCAAAAATTCGTTAATTTCTTCGTGACTCCCCAATCACGACCAATCATCATTTCGGCAGCGGCTTCCACAATTAAAACGCGCTTATCTAGGTTCCAGGTCCATATAGACCATTTTACAACTCTTTCCACCTTTTTTTCCTTCTCCTGACATTCACCCCAAAAAAACCCCAAAGATATTCACCGTCCTTCGAGTCGGAGAAAAGAGTGAACCCATTACCGGCCGCTCACGACCTAGCTGCCTGCCGGACAGCTAAGAACACTATCGGCACCCTAATCGAACAGGTTCTTCTTTCAACAGCTAGTCGCTCACCGCCCGAACACTTTTTACGGACTGATGGCTTCGATGGCTGGCGTTCAAACCTAATCTTCGACACTATTCATATTCCCGTCCGAACATCTTAATCATCATCATTTTGGGCGGCATTATCTCTCACCGGTGAACGTTGCGCGCCACTTTGAGAGGTATGAGACTATGATGTTCCGTTTGGTGGGAAGGGGCAGGGGTTCTGGACACTGCATAAATGGTTTTGAAAAATATTGATTTCTAACAACTTGCACAGCGATGGCAAGACCCTTTTTTAATTTTTTTAACCGGCATCCAGTTTATACAATTTCACTATTTTTTATATGTCATGTAAAATTTCCAGAGGAATCCGATGAAAAATATTTTCAAAAAAGGACCTTTCGTCTCGAAATTTTCAAAACAGCTTTTCATGTTTTCATACGACCTTTTAAATTGTCAGACTTGATTTTTGAAACATAAAATTATATTACATAAAAGTTTGTCTAATTACTTCCATTTGCCTCCAAGAGAGCTAAAATCGAATGAAATCTGAGTTGTTTTATTAATGAGGTTTTGCGGAAGTTTCCGAAAATTGCCATTTTTGGACCACTACTACGGCGTAGGTCACCCTAATGACCAAACAAAAAGAAACTCCCACACCAATTTTGAGACCCATCGATTTTTTTTCTTTTTTGGAATCATGTTGTTTTGTGGGTAGTCACCGAAAAAAAAAAATTTGAAATTGAAAAATCAAGCCCTGATTCTAAATTTATGGTTAGTAATTTACTAAAATGAGCATAAAATTTCACAAAAGGTTCATTTCTGATCATTCAAAATTGAATCAATATATAATTAAATCATAACCTACACATTTGCCGAAGACAACAAATCGATCAGAAAATTCCTTCTCAAAACATAGTTTTTGGAATATCATGAGTCCATTATGTATAACCATCCCACAAAATTGAACAGATATAGAGATATAGAGAAAGGCTATAAAATGCATGAACAAAATTTCAGCCTTAGAGCAGATCTCTCAGATTTCGTTTATAGGATTTTTTTTTATTTTTTAATCCGACTGAAACTTTTTTGGTGCTTTCGGTATGCGTAGTTTGTCCATATAATTTTCAATACCAATTTGGCAGCTGTCCATACAAAAATGATGTATGAAAATTCAAAAGGCTTTATCTTTTGTTTTTTTGATCGATTTTGTGTCTTCGGCAAAGTTGTAGGTATGGATATGAACTACACTGAAAAAATGATACACGTTAAAAAAAAATTGGTGATTTTTTTTCATTTTTATGTCACTAAAACTTGATTTGCAGAAAAACACTATTTTTATTTTATTTTTTTCATTTTTTGATATGTTTTAGAAGACATCAAATGCCAACTTTTCAGAAATTTCAAGGCTGTGCAAAAAATCTTTGACCGAGTTATGAATTTTTTAAATCAATAATGACTTTAAAAAAATCGAAATATTGGCCTCAAACATGTTTCAACTTCATTTTTCGATGTAAAATCAAATTTGCAATCAAAAAGTACTTAAGTAAAATTTTGGTAAAGTACACCGTTTGCAAGGTTAAAGCCATTTTTAGGTAACTTTTTAAATATGGTGGCAGTTTTTTTTTTTAATCAGTGCACATGTTTGCCCACTTTTGAAAAAAAAATCTATATTTTGCTTTTTTGAACTTTGTTGATACGACCCCGAGACCAGGTCCCCAAAAAGACCCGACTCCACCGACTCCGGCTCCGACTCCGACTCCGACTCCACAGCCCTGGTAATATCAAAATCGATTTTCCAGCAAGGCACTTTTTCAGTTCCTTTTGGGGTCCTAAATAACTCCCCAAAGTTTGGGACCGATTGGTTTAGTCCTCACTTTGCGCAAAGCAATTCAATTTTCCATATAAATTTGTATGGGGAAAACCAGTCGGAGTCGGAGTCGGAGTCATCAAAACTCGAACAGCTGGAGTCGGAGTCGGAGCCGGAGTCGGAGCCGGAGTCGGCTAAATTTTATGAGCTGGAGTCGGAGTCGGAGTCGGAGCCGAAGATTTCTGATAACCCGGAGTCGGAGTCGGAGTCGGAGCCCACTATGGGGTATTTCCATATGAGCGAGCGGCCAAAAATATTTTTTTGCTTTTTTGTGACTTTTTTGTGTTGTTTGTACTTAGTATAATGTAAACAAATGAAATTTGATATTTTTCCAAAAAAAAGTTTAATTTTCGATTTTTTCATATATTTGAGGCCACATGCATTAAAGTGGTGAATTTTAATATTCTTGCTCTGTCTATTTGATGCACGGAATGGCGGTTTATGCTATGTTAAAGTTTCAGATTTACGTTCAATCTCCCTCCCCTTTTTCTTGAGTTAAAATTCACCTCTCTTTGAAGACACCCCCCCTCCCCCTCCAATTAAAATTTGATTTTTGCGGTGTTTTAGAATTTTAGACGGTTTATTTTATGGAACATTGTATGGATTCTCGTCCACGTTTTTGGTTGATCCACTTGCAAAATTCACGTTTTCCACGATAAATTCTTCTAATTCAAAATCACTATGTAACCGATTGTCTTTAGATTACTTAAAATATGATCTTCTTCTATGGGCTTTTGTATACCTCGTTTTGAAGCTACAGAACAGCATGCGTAGTTTTTCCTCTGTGGGTTTTTCCTGAGTTGATCATGTGATGGTTCTGCAATGTTGTAATTCTTACAAATATACTCGAAAGCAGTTCTCACGTTTTCAGAATAGTGCTTCGTTATATCGTACAGGGACACTACGGTATTATTATCCATATACTTTCAAAAGAACACAACAACGAACTGATACGAATATTCGACGAATCGTTTCTGTAAAATACTTAGAATAGGAATTTCTAATTTTATTAAACGTACCTAAGTACCAACAAAGTCATGAATATCAAATCAATTTCAAAACATACACAGCAGGGGTACGTCATTTCTGCATCCGCAGGTAAATAATGTGATTTTAACCAAGCGTATACGCGAAATCATTAATTTCCTTGCATGAATCAAAATGTTCAAAATGGCATAACTCAAAAGTGCACATAAGTGCACTTTGAAATTTGGAGACAAGTTAGGACATGGTTCAAATTTTAAGCTGCAAAATTTTCAGATCGCACAAATGCACACAAAAAAAGTACTCCATTAACAAAGTTGAAAAAAACTAAATTTTGAATAAAAATCCATCTTTTTTGATTTTTATTATTTTTTTTAGCCTGTAAAAGTGTGTTTTGTAAAATATTATTGAAAAGTTGAATCAATTACCTTTCTGAATATATATAATGATGCAGGAAAAAATACATAAACAGCTACACAGTACAACTATGAAAAATAATCATTTTTTTTGTCAAAAAACATGTTTTTTCTTACCATTTTCGCCTTTAAAGGTCTGCAATTCAGTGAATTTTGAACCTACAACTTTCAAACTCCGGATTTTTCTTAGTTAGAATGTTTATTTTCGAAAAAAAATACCAAAAAAATAATTAGAGTGTGTCGGTTTTTCGATTTATGGCCGCCTGAAACCCCATAGTGGAGCCGGACCTCTTACCCAAGTATGTAGTATCATAATTCAAAAAATAATAAAAAAATATTCGTTGTGTAGTCAGACTATAGTTATGTTCCCTTTCAGGTCAAATTTGACCAAATTTCATCCAGTTATTCCTGAAAAAAGTATACACAAAGTCATCTTTTACCCCGATAGCGAATTTCTTAGAGGTTTTAAGTTAAATCATTTTTTAGGAAAAAATACGAGGTACATAAAAAGATTATAAATAGTAATCACTGTTTTTGCAGATAACTGAGTACAAGAAAATCAAAGTGTTGCATTTAAAATAATTGAAACAAAACAAAAAATGTCAAAAGAAGTTGCAACAAATTTCAAATAATCATTGATTGTTGATGTTGATGTTGATTTGATATCGTTGCAAATTATCGTTGAACAAATCTCAAGAATTCAGTACAAAAATGAACTAATAAAAAATTGCATAGAACAAAATATAGGATTTTAATTTATTTTTCAAATATTATAAATAAAAAACACAGAATCAAAATATTATCAACTGGTACGAATTTTCTCATACTGTATGTCTTACGCCAATATGACGGAAGGTGATAATCATTGCAAATCAATGTACCTTAAAAAAATGACCTAGAAAATATTTTACTTGTGGATATTTGTTTTTTATTATATTTTAAGTTTTTTAATATATTTTGATGGAGGCGCAAGATCATCCATAAAGCTTCGTTTTAGGTGAAGATTTACGAAGTATCGTGCACCTCCTTTTTAAAGTATATTAAATTTTAAAATTAAAATAAATTAAAAATTTCCAGGTTAAAATATTTTCCATGTCACAGATATTTGAAAAGGACATCTTAAGCGTCCTTTCCACGAAGAATTTGTTTAGATACATTGATTTGCAAAAATAATCACCTTCAGCCATGGCGTGATGTCCATGTACGTCTTAACAAAAAAACAAAAAAAAAAGTTTCGTTTAAAATTGTCATTTAAAAAACAAGGTGCCTGTCACTGTGCTTCTTACAAATGTCAGCCTGAAAGTGAGCAAATTGAATTTTAATCTTCAATAGATCATTAAGGCTAGATTTCTTTTAGTTATTCATTCAAAAATAACAATTTTGTATTTAAATTTATTAGCTTTGAAAAAAATATTTTCAAATTTGAGGTTAAGCAAATACAGTCGACTCTCTGGCTGTCGATCTTCTCGATATCAACATTGCTCCATGTACCGATGAAATCTTCAGTCCATTCAAACTGCATACTTTGATTCTCTTCATTCCTCGATATTTTCTCTTGCTTGAAGGATCTCTTCCTCGACGGTCCCTTGGATTATTTTTGCTTTAGAAAACTCTTCCGATTGTCAATATTTTCACTTTCTCATGGCTTGCATAGACATTTTTCGTTGAGAAACGAAGCTTTGAAGGGTGTTTGACATTTGTTTGTTTTTGTTTGCTGGACGTTGCCATGATTCTCCCCATAGCTGGTTATCAAGAAAAAATAAATGTCAATCGAGTCTTCATTTTGCATCGTTCTGTAAACTGATGCTTCTCTTCCTCGACGGTCCCTTGGATATTGACAACCAGAGAGTCGACTGTAAATCAAAATTTACTTACAAAACTGTTCTTCTCAAAATGCCTCTAAAACTGAATATATTTTTTGATGTCTGTTTCCATAACGTATGAAACTTGTAACCTAGAAACTTTTTTCCGTTTATTTACTTTATTATACTTTACTTTTACTTAACCTATTTTTCTTGAGAAAAACGTGACGCTTAGAGAGTATATAAATAATCTTATTTATCAATGTTCAAAAAATAATTAACTAATAATAGTTAACTAGCTTTTGAAACATTTAAGAACATGTGGAGTCGGAGTCGGAGCCAACCATTTGTTCAAAGCCGGAGCTGGAGTCGGAGTCGGAGTCAGCTAATCTGAGAAAGCCGGAATCGGAGTCGGAGTCATTTGAAATATGATTCGACTCCGCAGCCCTGGATTACACCCTAATGGACAGCTACCAAATTTGTATGGAAAATTATATGGACAAACTAATGATGGGTAATTCTCCGCCAACTCACACAGCAGTTGCCCCGACCCCTCTTCGATTTGCGTGAAACTTTGTCCTAAGGGGTAACTTTTGTCCCTGATCACGAATCCGAGGTCCGTTTTTTGATATCTCGTGACGGAGGGGCGGTACGACCCTTCCATTTTGAACATGTGAAAAAGAGGTTTTTTCAATAATTTGCAGCCTGAAACGGTGATGAGATAGAAATTTGGTGTCAAAGGGACTTTTTGTAAAATTAGACGCCCAATTTGATGGCGTACTCAGAATTCCGAATAAACGTATTTTCATCGAAAAAACACTAAAAAGTTTTAAAATTCTCCCATTTTCCGTTACTCGACTGTAAAAAATTTTGGAACATGTCATTTTATGGCAAATTTAATGTACTTTTCGAATCTACATTGACCCAGAAGGGTCATTTTTTCATTTAGAACAAAATTTTTCATTTTACAATTTCGTGTTTTTTCTAACTTTGCAGGGTTATTTTTTAGAGTGTAACAATGTTCTACAAAGTTGTAGAGCAGACAATTACAAAAATTTTGATATGTAGACATAAGGGGTTTGCTTATAAACATCACGAGTTATCGCGATTTTACGAAAAAAAGTTTTGAAAAAGTTGGTCGTCATCGATCATGGCCGTTCATGGTCACCCGCGACAGACACGGACGACGAAACAAAGAGAAACGCAAAAAGTAACTTTTTCAAAACTTTTTTTCGTAAAATCGCGATAACTCGTGATGTTTATAAGCAAACCCCTTATGTCTGTATATCAAAATTTTTGTAATTGTCTGCTCTACAACTTTGTAGAACATTGTTACACTCTAAAAAATAACCCTGCAAAGTTAGAAAAAACACGAAATTGTAAAATGAAAAATTTTGTTCTAAATGAAAAAATGACCCTTCTGGGTCAATGTAGATTCGAAAAGTACATTAAATTTCCCATAAAATGACATGTTCCAAAAAATTTTACAGTCGAGTAACGGAAAAAGGAGAATTTTAAAACTTTTTAGTGTTTTTTCAATGAAAATACGTTTATTCGGAATTCTGAGTACGCCATCAAATCGGGCGTCTAATTTTACATAAAAGTCCCTTTGACACCAAATTTCTATCTCATCACCGTTTCAGGCTGCAAATTGTTGAAAAACACCTCTTTTTTCGCATGTTCAAAAATGGAAGGGGTCGTACCGCCCCTCCGTCACGAGATATCAAAAAACGGACCTCGGATTCGTGATCAGGGACAAAAGTTACCCCTTAGGACAAAGTTTCACGCAAATCGAAGAGGGGTCGGGGCAACTTTTCCCGATTTCGTGTGAGTTGGTAGAGAATTACCCTGATGCAAAATGGCTTCTTTGGGCTTACCGAAGGCACCAACAAAGTTTCAGCCGGATTTATAAATACGAAAATTAAAATTCTAAAAAAAGACCGATTTTGTAGAGAATTGCTCCTTATCAAAAAATGAAAATCACAAAAAAAATAATTCTGGTGAATTTCTAAATAATGAAAAAAATATTTCAAGGCATAATTCCGGGAACCCCTGCATTCGCTAGTCCAACGACCTGGCGTCATTTAGCCATCCCATTGGGGGCCCAATTCGTCTAACAGTCCTCACGCTCGTCGTCACATGAGCCCAGCCACAAGTCCTTTTAAGAACAACTCCAAACCAACCCAATCGAGGCGTGCTATCAAAAGCGTTTTAAACTAATATAAATGTAAATAAATAAAACTCTCACAAAACTTATCTATCCTGGGTGATGTGGTTTTTATCTATCGCGCATGAGGAGTGAGAACGAGCTCGCTCGGGGTTTGCTGATCGTTCATTAGGCGAGGAACCTGATTGCTGGCTGCTGCCGGTTGATGGTCACGTCGTCGCGTGAAGAAGGATGCTGTCTTATATGGCACTCTCGGATGCCGGCCGCAACTCAAAGTCGGACGCGTCTTCAAATAAAGATAAGACGAGGACGGTATATTTGGACGAAACAATTAAATTATTAACCTCTATATGGTGTTGGAGGTGTTTTCGAGGATTTTTAACGACTTTCGTCGGGATCGGACCGGTTCGGCGGCACTTTGTCGGAAAGGTGTGCACAGTTTACCGGGTTGATGTGTGTGTTTGTGTGAGAGAGTGGGACTTTTGATGGAAGTTGTTGACGGTTGAGTGCTGATGATTTTCTGGAGGTTGCGGGTGATGATGTGAAGCATTTTGGTTACAATTAAATTTGGTTTTTCAATCAAATGCAAAAAGTATATAAACAGTCAACTTTAAAATATTTCAAAATTACTTAAAGACTATAAAACTTTGTGTCTGAATTATTGAACAGTGTTTTGCTTTTTTCGGAATACAACTCTAATTTTGGCATTTATCACTTCAATTGATTGACCTCCACGGCAATAAAGCAGTTTTTTGTATTTGCTCTAGATAGTTTAGGGTAAGCTGAACATAAGGTCAAGGTAAATATTACTCAGAACAAACGAACACCCACAACCGATACGCCGACCGCCAACACCTCCGAGCTCGAAACGAACCCATGTCATTACGCTTTCATGCTGACTTCAATCCGGACCCCGGACTATTTAATAACAATCATTGCGCCACTCAACGCCCATCGTATATTCATTACCGCGACGTAACGATACGCTTTTTTCGGACAGGCGGAGTTCAGTAAATTGTACTTTTAGGTAACATAGTACCGTACAGCACGCGAAACGAGATATTGCCTAACAGGAGCACCTCCACCGTGTAATTTATACCCTATTTTTAGCATTCACAGCTTTGCTTCACACATTTTCTAAAGACCTCATCATCATCTTTCCCCAAAAAGAGAAAAAAAAACGCTTCAAAAGTGGAGAAAATGTTTCTATAACGATCCAAAACAGTCAAACTCCATCCAACTCCGTGAAGAGGAGAAAATAACCTTACCGCCCATGCAATGAGTATCGAATTCCATTGTTGGCATCCCCCTTAAATACGCCGGAATGGGCCCACAAAAGGCCTTGAACAAGCTGATGGCTGGTAGCTATTGACCCTGACTCAGATCTTCCGAGGCAGCCCGTGGTGGATGACCCAGGTCTAGTCGGTAGCCCCGCTGCCAACCACCAATTCGGTCCCGGTAATCTTCCTATTACGATGAGTTTGAGGTCTCTCAAGGTGGACCCATCGCACCGCAGAAGGTGAGTGGGCTCTTCTTATTAATTTCATTTTGTTGCCTCGGCTACTGGCTGACGAGCCAGTGGCGCGACCTGCCTGCCCTTTTCTTTCGCGCGTTTTTGGCGGCCCGGAGAGATCTTCCAAACAACGCGATCGGAAATCGGAGGCAGCCTCCTCACCTCTTTTGGGAGGCGCGCGATCTTCGCGCTGATCTTGGCGGTGGCGTTGAACGGGCGATCCACCTTCATGACTTGGTCAGGGGTAGTGTTCTCTGTGAAAATATGAATGAAATGCTGCAATATTCTTGTATAACTTTGATGTGACAAAGAATTATCTGACCATAATGTTTGAAAAGACAATTTGTTAATTTTTTTTATTTTTAATAACTTGTTTTAACATATTTGAAATTTTTTTTTTCGTTGCAAATATTTTTTAAAGTTTCTGTCACCCCCCCCCCCCCCTTAATAGTATTTTTCCAAACAACTACAAAATTTCCAAGAAAATAGTAGTCTAATAAACTGAAAACAATCTAAAATGCATTTTTCTGCATTGAAAATCATATTTAACATGATTGGGCTTGTTTAACAATATATTGAATTTTTATGAAATCCCAATGTACAGCATCGCAAAAAAAAAAAATTGGAAAAAAAATCGTCAATACTAAGATATTTTGAAAATTAATAATGGGTAATTCTCCGCCAACTCACACAGCAGTTGCCCCGACCCCTCTTTGATTTGCGTGAAACTTTGTCCTACGGGGTATCTTTTGTCCCTGATCACGAATCCGAGGTCCGTTTTTTGATATCTCGTGGCGGAGGGGTGGTACGACCCCTTCCATTTTTGAACATGCGAAAAAAGAGGTATTTTTCAATCATTTGCAGCCTGAAACGGTGGTGAGATAGACATTTGGTGTCAAAAGGACATTTAAGTAAAATTAGACGCCCGATTTGATGGCGTACTCAGAATTCCGAAAAAACGTATTTTTCATCGAAAAAACACAAAAAAAGTTTTAAAAATCTCCCATTTTCCGTTACTCGACTGTAAAATTTTTTGGAACAAGTCATTTTATGGGAAATTTAATGCACTTTTCGAATCCATATTGACCCAGAAGGGTATTTTTTTTCATTTAGAACAAAATTTTTCATTAAAAAATTTTGTGTTTTTTCTAACTTTGCAGGGTTATTTTTGAGAGTGTAACAATGTTCAACAAAGTTGTAGAGCAGACAATTACAAAAATTTTGATATACAGACATAAGGGGTTTGCTTATCAACATCACGAGTTATCGCGATTTTACGAAAAAAAGTTTTGAAAAAGTTGGTCGTCATCGATCATGGCCGTTCATGGTCACCCGCGATGGACACGGACGACGAAACAAAAAGAAACGCAAAAAGTAATTTTTTCAAAACTTTTTTTCGTAAAATCGCGATAACTCGTGATGTTTATAAGCAAACCCCTTACGTCTATATATCAAAATTTTTGTAATTGTCTGCTCTACAACTTTGTTGAACATTGTTACACTCTAAAAAATAACCGTGCAGAATTAGAAAAAACACGAAATTTTAAAATGAAAATTTTTGTTCTAAATGAAAAAATGACCCTTCTGGGTCAATATGGATTCGAAAAGTACATTGAATTTCCCATAAAATGACATGTTCCAAAAATGTGTACAGTCAAGTAACGGAAAATTTTTTAAACTTTTTTAGTGTTTTTTTCGATGAAAAATACGTTTTTTCGGAATTCTGAGTACGCCATCAAATCGGGCGTCTAATTTTACATAAAAGTCCCTTTGACACCAAATTTCTATCTCATCACCGTTTCAGGCTGCAAATTATTGAAAAACACCTCTTTTTTCGCATGTTCAAAAATGGAAGGGGTCGTACCGCTCCTCCGTCACGAGATATCAAAAAACGGACCTCGGATTCGTGATCAGGGACAAAAGTTACCCCTTAAGACAAAGTTTCACGCAAATCGAAGAGGGGTCGGGGCAACTTTTCCCGATTTGGTGTGAGTTGGTAGAGAATTACCCTAATGGCAATACGACTGGACAGGTGTATAATGCATTTTGCACCAATTATTTCATTTTAATGTTGAAAGCTCGGCCTTTTTTTTCTTGATGAAAAACTTCTCTTCAATTTTCTTTATCAGACATTAGGTATATTCCCGTACTGCAGAATTCTGCAATTCTGCACAAAAACGGCAGAAGAGCGTTCCCGTACTTTTCTGCAAAAAAAAGTTACTTTTCTCTCAGGCAGAACTTCTACAGTGAGAGAGGTAGAAGTTGCAGCAAAACCGTTCTCGTAGTTACTCTTCTGCAATCTCTCTCTTCTCTTTCTTGTTGAAAAGTTGCAATTTGGTGTGATGGATGTTGAGTACACGCTTACAAAAAATTGCTAGTTGGGTGAAATCAAGCATTTGATTATTAGTTTATAAGTTGTAATAATAAATGATTTTAGGGTTGTTTTTGCCTTCCTCATTTTGAGGAAAGGCTATAAAATCACTCGAAAAACGAACTTTTTAGTTAGACCTCCTAGACCTACCTTAATTTGTACATATCGACTCAGAATCACCAGCTGAGCAAATGTCTGTGTGTTTGGCTGTATGTAGACATGTGTACCAAATCAATGTCACTGGAATATCTTGTCACAGGCTCAACCAATTTCGGCCGGAATGGTTTTAATCGATCCGTCTTAGCGTCCCCTAAGTTGCTATTTAAATTCATGCAGTTTGATCATGAATTTAAAAAGTTATGTTAAAAAACTGTTTCATATTAAATTAAAATTATGGTAAAAAGGGTGGTTTTTTCATGAAACCCTCACATGTTATATATTTTTTGAAAGCATATGAGAAGACCTTTCTTGTGGATTATGAACTTTCAAGATCTGACTTACCTATCTTAAATTACAAGCAGTTTAAAAAATGGTCTGAATTTACATAACCTCAAATGGTTCCGTCTGATCGCCACGTAAAAAGCCTTGTAGATGGATGCCATTTTCCTGAAAGGCGGTGCCTGTATAATCTTGACAAAAAGTCTGTAGGAAGTCTGTTTTTTTACTCGTCACTTATTTTTATAAGGACCTCTTAGGTGCTGCGATCACGTTAGAGGAGATCCATAAACCATGTGGACACTTTAGAGGATTCTAATCACTCTATAAATGAGAGGAAGGCACCAATCACCTAAAGGTGGATTAAGTAACGTTTTTTTATGTATGGTTTTATTGAGAATTTGAGATTTTTTCTATGTTAACGATTTCAGGCTTAGTTCATTCATGTAAATGATAAAGCGATTTTTTAAGTGTTAATATTTTTACCTGATAAAAAATTAATAACTTAGGCACGGCTAGTACCCCAACAAAAAAAAGTACTATTAAAACAAATTGTTTTTAAAAACTTTTAAAAGACACATTTCTTTTGAGTTTAATAATTTCAAATAAATATTTGATTAGGAATAATCTTTGATCTTCAATTGTTTTTGAATAAACCTCGGAATATACTAAACATGGTTTTTTTAATAATGAGTAAATTTTATTGGAAAAAAATGAAATGTACCTTCAACGGTGCTTCCAATTTGTGTTCTTATACATATAAACCAAAAATTTTTTTTTGTAATTTTGACGAAATTCTGAAACTCTGAAATTATTAAATTCTTAAATTCTTTAATTCATGAATTGTTAAATTTTTAAATTGTTAAATTCTTAAATTCTTGAATTCAAGAACTTTTAATTTCTTCGCCATCTTGAATCATACAAAATACACATTTATTGGAGTTATATGTTAGGTTAGATACTCAAATTAAGAGAATTTAGAGATTGGAAATTTTGACTGTTTCTATTTGATTTATATTTGAGTTTTAAAATTTTGATTTATTATTTTGAATTTTACTTATTTGTGAATTATAATTTCTTTTATTTTCTAAATAATCATTTTTTAATGTGGCTTTTGAATTTTTCGTGTTCTGAACTCATAAATTTCCAAACTTTTGTTTTTTTATTTCGATTTTTTTAACATCATTTTTTTCATTTTGATTTATTTTTTATCTTTTTATTTTAAACATTTTGAAACAATTAACTTTTTATGATTTCAATTTCGTATGCTTTAAATTTGTGATTTATTATTTTTTTCTGATATAATTATTTGCATTTTCAAATTTCTCAAATATCTGATTAAATTATTAAAAGTTTCTCAATTTGAAATATTAGTTTTTTCTATATTTTTAGCACTCAAACGCTCGGGGTCATTTGACCCCTATTGTTTTTTTCTTAAAAACCTCAAAACTTTTGGTAGAATTGACCAATTTGGATGCTTCTGGTTGCAAAAGATCCAGATTTGTCTATATTTTTAACTGTAAGATGGGGGACAAATATGGTCCACTTTTACCGGAGATATTCCGGATTCCGTTGGGGTACCTCGGCCCTCCTAATTGGGGTTTTAGTCAATAGAACAAAACCATTTCACAGAACAATGCCGGAAATGATGCAAAACTTCAAGGCATCATTCTAATACATCATCCTGCATAGATGCATAACATGGTCAAGACCGGAAACGGTTCACTGAGCTGATGTCGATTGGTGCCCAAATGAAACCGGCTCCGGCCTCACCAGCAGGATCGGTAGATTTGAAGATGTTAAAGAATGCCGATGCGCTACCTGCAAGGCTCGGCAGTTTGAGCAAAGACGCTCAAAATTCGCCTGGAAACCAGCTCGTTACCCTCCCTGTGGACGTGAGCGAGAAAGAAGAATTTGAACGACTGGAAAAGTTGCCACCAATTTTTGTGAAAACATCGTCATCGGATTTGGTGCGAAAGTGACTGACTGGGTTTATCAAATCTGGTGCTTTACGAGCTTCCATTTGCTTGTGTGCTGATGGACTCAAAGTTCTGCTACCTGGCAGAAAGGATTACAACTACGTTCAAGATTTCTTGAACCAGGTAAACATGTCCTCCGAGGCCTGTACGACATGGATGTGAGTGTGCTGAAAGAAGAGCTCAAAACTCTTAAGTTGAACGTGATCGAAGTCTTCAAGATGACGAGACACAACAAGGACATCAAGTATCGTGATCAACTGTACCTGGTTCATTTCGAGAAAGGATTGACAACGCCGTCTGAGCTGAAAGCAGTTCGGGCAATTTTCAACATCATCGTGTCTTGGGAACGTTATCGTCCAGTGCACCGTGATGTGACGCAATATTCGAACTGTTTGCAGTTTGGGCATGGTGGAAGGAACTGTTCCATCAAGAGTCGTTGTGCAACCTGCGGAGGTGAGCACAAAACTCAAGCTTGCAACACAATCAACGAGAATATCGAAGCCAAATGCTTCAATTGCGGTGGCGACCATTCGACCAAGAATCGAGGCTGCTCAAAACGAGCTGAGTTTGGAAAAATTCAGCAGCAAGCGACGACGAGGCACCAATCAAATCGCCGCATAACACCACCAACGTTCACGGACGTGGATTTTCCTGCTTTGGCGTCACCAGGAGCGGGATCTGTTCGAGTGGTTTCTATATCTGTAGCCATTGCCGTTGAATCAGCAGCAAAAAGTTGCAGAGAAGACAACATCTCCAGGTTTCAGTCAGCAACCGAGGGAAAACCAACCAGCATCAACGGGTGAAGGCTGTAGTGTTCTGTTTTCACCACAGGAATTCCTGAACATCTTCATCGAGATGACAACAACACTGCGTGGTTGCAAAACTCGTGCGGAACAAGTAAGTAAGTAAGTAAGTAAGAACGCTTGGAGAATTTATCTTAAAAAACAATTCATAGTTTACTCGTTCTAATGATTTTGAATATTTAAATGAATTTACTTTTTTATAGTTTTAAGTTAAGATTAGTTGTTATAGTGATTTTTCTTTTTTACCCACATGTAAACAATTCAATGCAAATGTTTTTAACAATTTGAAGTTAATAAATGAATGTGAACAGTTAATAATAAAACGAAAAATTAAAATATGTGTGAGGAAAACTCGTTTTCCCTCCAAGTATTAACTTGGAAGAGTGAAATCAAAGTATTTTAAGTTTCAACAACGTGATATGCCAACGTAAGATGCACGATGGAAATACATGCCGTTCCACTATCTATCTAGAAATTGAATGTATTTTTTTGGTTAATTTCAACTATTTTAATGGCTTCCTCAATTTGCTCTTTTTTCTGTTTTTACAAAGAATATCTCAACACTAGCAGCATCTCCCAGGTTGTTATTGTCGCTGTCGTAAGTAAAGGCCTTTTTCGGACGGTTCACCTCGCCTTCACCCTTCTCCTCCACATGTGTGAGCTGTGGTCTTTCTCTCTCCCGGTTCGGACAGGGGTGAAATTATCATCTATCGCGAATAAATTAAAATGGCACTGTCATCGCGGGTGCGAATCTGAGGCGCAGCAGCCTCGCGCATGGTCTTGTGAAGAAGACCGTTACGTTGTGGTGTTTCCTGGCCGCAGCAGCCGCTCCGAATATTTATTAAATTCAATGATTTATGAAAACGTAAATGGGTTAAAAGGAGATAAACGGACCCCGCAGCAGCAGCAGAAGCGGCAAGCAGTGTTTTTATTTAGCTTACTGTTTTGGCTGCGCTCGGGGAATTAGGAAATTGGGGACAGATGGCGAAAGTAACGGGATGTTGGCATTTAGAGGATTATTAAAACAGCATTACATGTGGAATTTATCAGGGTATTCCTTTAAGTTAAAAAAGCTCCTTAATTACTGAGGTGTAATATTTTTCAAATCATTGGTTTTTAATTAGTTAAGTTTTTAAAGTTCAATGAGCAGTCGTGTTGAAAAGTCAAAATATTTAAATGAAATAGAAATGTGAAAAATACAAAGTTATAGATGATATTGCTGTTTCAAACCCAACCACAACCGCAAACCAATCCTCATTCAAATCAAAAAGGGTACAACCATTCCCGTCGCTGTCAATCGCCTTGAACTTGACCTTACAATTTTTATTAGCCAATCAACATCGGAATGGCATAACACCACTTCCAGCCAGTTCCAGCTGCCGATTTTCGTAACATCAAGACGACTTGGTTTGGTTCGATCAACCCTTTTTTTGCAAAAGTGAGAAAACTCATTTCGTTGATTGCTGGTTGGCCAAATTTTCCGCGTGAACTTTTAACAGAGTTCCAAACATTTTCGAAACAAAAAAAAATCGCGAAACACGACTTGGTTACATTCCAAGGCGCCCCCTCCCGAAACGGGTCGGACCGCCGAGAAATGTGCCGAGAGTGTCGCCCAAAAGTGAGGAAGTCAGCTCAAATTATGCTAATGAGCTACTTTTCTCGAAATTAAATTAAGCAATGCTACCTACCCGGGAAGAAGGGTGGCCCAGGTTGGTGAGGTCCGTATTGCGGAAGGGGTCGCTTCTTCACAAGCTGAGCTGAGCGGTTCTGCCCCGGACGACGAGAAATATGCTCCAAGAAAGCACTCGAAGAGATCTGGGAAACATAAAAGATTATGGAAACCAGATTTTTAAGATGATGCGAAACGTGGCCAGCCTTCCTCCCCCCGTTGTCGTCCTCCTCTTCGAAATGGACTTTTGGTCATGTTCGAACGCAGAGTTTTCGAGCGGGTTTCGGTTATTGATTGGAAATTTAATAAAACAAGCCATAATTTTCCAATTCGTTCCTTCGGCTTTTGGGAGCTGCCGGCGGCGGCATCGGGTCCAGAGAGCTTGCCGCCGCAGCAATCGAAGATAAATTAATTAGTAATGTTTTATGAATGACTAGAAGGGCTGCGGAAACCGGGTTTGGGCCAGGCGGATGGAATTTTGGCGAAATTTTCCCGTTGGGTGCACATTTGGGCAGTTTCCTCCGGGGGAGCGATCCTCTAGGCCTGGATCCGGCTTTGTTGGGTTGGGAAAGTTTGTTTTCCTAAGAGGAAATTCTTAATTTACGACAATGCGAAAGATGGGTTCTGAATAGGCGATTGAATAGATTGAAATAGAAGATGTGGGAGGTTAAGATTTAATAATATTAATGGAAACTGGAAATAAATTTTTGAGCGTTTCAAATCGTCATCAAAGTGCTATCTTGCCATTCGCTCAAACACAATTATTGAGTACTTCGACTTGATAACAGAAAAGCGAATAAACATTACAAAAAGGCTGATCATGAAACGTTGGCCTGTGAACTTGGATTAGCTTACAGTTCAAAACTAAAATCTGTTGTACTGTTGTAAAACTATTCAATTTGCCTGACATTCTCCAACGACGAAACGGCATACTTTTCATTGCCAAACAAACAGTACAATAGTAGTTTATGCAACAAGTTGCAAAAAGTAGATTTTTTTTCAGCACGAGTCGTACATTTAAATAAATACGATGAGTGCTGAAAAAATCAAGTTTTGCAACGAGATGTTTACAACATTTTTTGCAATTCCGAAAAACGCATTTTGAATGGATTGTTATGTTTCAAGTCAATTCACCGTTCAAAGCAAAAAAAAAAATGATAAGTTTCGATACCAGTGCTGAAAAGTTCAATTTTTCAGCACCCATTTCATTTTGTTTCTTTTGGTAGAAAAAAACTAGGCCGTTTCGTCGCTCAAGAGTGACAGGAAGTGCAAATAGTTTCACGACGTAATTTGCAAAATAGTAGTTTATGCAACAAGTTGCAAAAAGAGGATTTTTTTCAGCACGAGTCGTACATTTATCCAACGAGGTTCACCGAGTAGGATAAATACGAAGAGTGCTGAAAAAATCAAATTTTGCAACGAGTTTCATACAACATTTTTTTGCAATTCCAAAAAACACACACTGAGTGAAATTTTAAGTCAAATTTTCATGTATTTTGTCAATAAATCGTTTAAATAAAAAAATGTTGAAAAGTGTTACTTTTCGAAACAAGTGCTGAAAAGTTCATTTTTTCAGCACCCATTTGAGTGCTGAAAAGTAGAACTTTTCAGCATTTTTTTTTTTTTTTTTGAAAAGTGTTGCTATTCGATTCTGTTATTTTTGGTACAGAAAAGTAGGCTATTTCGTCGTTCAAGAATGACAGGAAAAGTGAGTAGTTTCACGACGTAATTGCAAAAAGTACTTTTCAGAATCCATAAAAAAAGTTATTTTTGTCGATACTGTTTGGAATGTGTGACATATATATATGAACGGCGAATAACACTTAAGAGGCAGTATTTGTAAATATTGCTAGGTTTGTTCTAGAGGTCGTATCGAGGTGCTCCGATTTGGATGAAACTTTCAGCGTTTGTTTGTCTATACATGAGATGAACTCATGCCAAATATGAGCCCTCTACGACAAAGAGAAGTGGAGTAAAACGGGCTTTGAAGTTTGAGGTCGAAAAAACATTAAAAATCTTAAAATTGCTCGCATTTCCGTAAAACTTCTTCAATTCCAACTCTCTAAGATGCATTCGAAAGGTCTTTTGAAGCAATTCAAAATGTGCCATAGACATGCAGGATTGGTTTAATTTTTTCTCATAGCTTTTGCAAATTACTGTTAAAAATGGTTTTTAAACCTTAATATCTTTTTCCAACAGCCTCCAACACCCATACTCCCATAGGTCAAAAGATAGGTAATTTCACGGACTATAAGCCTTCGGGAATAACCTTTTGGCCAATAGCAGTTTCTCATAGTTTTTCGATTTTTCTATAACAAACATTTTACAACGTTAGTTTTTGCCCTGTAGGCCGTCATAGCGGCACATATTGGTCTCAATTTTGTCATATTCGGAATTCTCGGGCAACTTCACGTAATTTAGAAGTATTGTAGTTGTAAATTAAATTACGTGAAATTTTCCGAGGATTCCGAATATGACAAAATTGAGACCAATATGTGCCGCTATGACGGCCTACAGGGCAAAAACTAACGTTGTAAAATGTTTGTTATAGAAAAATCGAAAAAAACTATGAGAAAAACTGCGATTGGCCAAAATGTTATTTCCGAAGGCATATAATCCATGAAATTACCTTTCTTTTGACCTATGGGAGGGTGTTGGAGGCTGTTGGAAAAAGATATGAGAAAAAATCAAACCAATCATGGATGTCTATGGCACATTTTGAAGTTCCTCAAAAGACCTTTCGAATGCATCTTAGAGAGTTGGAATTGAAGAAGTTTTACGGAAATGCGAGCAATTTTAAGATTTTTAATGTTTTTTCGACCTCAAACTTCAAAGACTGTTTTACCCCACTTCCCTTTGTCGTAGAGGGCTCATATTTGGCATGAGTTCATCTCATGTATAGACAAAAAAAAACGCTGAAAGTTTCATCCAAATCGGAGCACCTCGATACGACCTGTTACACATTGGTGAAAAACTCGCTCTTAATAAGGGAAACAAAAGTTGCACTGAAAAAAGATACAATTCAAAAGGTGTTTTCCTAGATTAAAAAAATGTAGTTTATGCAACAACTTGCAAAAAATAGATTTTTTCAGCACTAGTTTTACAATACAATACATGTTTTTCAATTCCATAAAACAACCTTTGAGTGGAAATTTTAGCCAAATGTCTATGTTTAATCAAATTAAAGCAATTTTGAAAAGTATTAATTTTCGATAAAAAAAAACTCAAAAGTGAACTTATTCAGTCATTACTTTACGATTCTGTTATTTTTGAACGACAAAGTAGGTTGATTAGTCGTTTGAGGGTGACAAGAAAAGTAAGAAGTTTCACGACGGCTTTGCCAAAAAAATCAACTGGTTAGAAACTGCTCTAGAGTTTCGCAAAGTTTCACTTCGCATTTTTTTTTTCATTTTAATAAAATAGCTTTACATTTTTGTGCATTCGTAGCTATGGACTTTTCACGATAAGTGCGCTGACCACGGGGACGCACTGTCTTGTTTTTGCATGCTTATTTTCATTTCTTTTGTGTGCTTGGGTGAGTGGTGATTATCGTGTGAGCAGCAGCGCCGAGAAGATGGTTTTTTGTGGTGTTCTTTTTGTGCTGTATTCGTGGTCGTGTTCATGTTGAATTCTGTGGAAGGTAGGAAGCCGCATGTTTAGATTCTTGTGTCTCTATTGTTTTATTTGTGGTTCCATGAGGGGTATTAGTTTTACAATTATTTTATTTTTTTTACAGCTTCCTGGAATTATTTTAAATTAAATGTCTACATGAAAATTTATCTACTCACTATATGATTTATTTAAATGTTCATATTTTTCCTTATCCTATTCCTTTCCTGTAACATACCATCTCCTCATACCATATATGATCATATTGCTTAAATTAACGAAACTTTCTTAAACAGCATGGGAACCATCTGGAGCATTTATATTTTAAGTTACTTTTTTTTTCACAGCTTCCTGGAATCATCTTCATTGTATTTATTATATTTATCATATTTATTTTATTTACTATATTTATTCTATTTACTATATTTATTTAATTTATTATTTATCATTATTACAAAACTATATGCTAATTGGATAATACACTAAAGACTAACATTTACACTTACAAACATCCAAATCATGTAATTCATTACGCATTAAACCATTTTGATCGGCCCGATGAAATTCCTCTAACCCCCATTCCAAACCTCCAAAAAATATTCCGTTCACTTTTAAAAGTCGCATGGGTTCCCTGTACTTTTGCCACAAGTGAACAACAAAAACATCCCCTCCCAAATCCCCACGGGACTGTATGGGCGTAGCCTTGGAGCACAGTGTGGAAATTTACGTTCTTTGATATTTTTGGATGTACCGGGCAGCAATCAAATTGTCTAAGAATATTGAATTGACCATTGTGGCACCCCCTACAGCGTGGTGCAGACCCGTTATGCTATGCTATGCTATGCTATGCTATTCGTAGCTATGGACTTTTCACATTATTTTTGATGTAGGGGAGAATGTGGGTAAAAAAAAGCTTTGTTCTAGAAAGTTGTGCGAAATTGATCCAAACTCATTGCGAAAAAACAAAGAGGAACATTGAAAAATGTTTGGATTGAGTTACAAAAAAATCAATCGAAATCAAACCATCCACTTTAATAGTGTGTCCATCCCGGGAATTCCCGGGACAAAAATCCCGGGATTTTTCCTAAACCGGGAATTCCCGAATCCCGGGATTTTTTTGTAATTTGTACCGGGAATTCCCGAAATTAAAAAAAAAACAAATTTTGGTCTGGAAATTCAGATTTGGTTGTGGAAATAGATGAACAATTGAATACCTTGTAATCGATAATAATTTCAAAGCATTATAATTTATATTCGGCAGACATCAGCATTAATCAGCTATTAAGCCATTTTTTTTGCACGGTATTTTGAATGACTTTTGTTCAAACAGGAACATAAGAAAAAAATCCACAGAAAACCGGTTTTCAAATTTATCACTCTAAAATCTCCTCTTTACCTATAATGACTGTATTCCTGTTTTTTCCTAGTTGATAGTAACTTGAAGATAATTTTTAAAATATGTTTTTTTTTGTAAAAGTTTTTTTCAAGTTGAACTTTTGAAAACTAGTATCAGTAAGTATTTTTTTTAACGGTGAATTTATTTAACACATGGATCTTTGCAAAAATTCCATTCAACAGTTTCTTATGTACATCAGACATTTTGAAAAAGTAATCGATATTTACCCCTTGTTGTATAATCTTTTATTATATCAAATATAAAATTCAAAACTTATCTAAAATTTTACATTGATTAGTGTCATTTTATTTGTTGTCGCCTCTTGTTTTTTTTGAAGATATTTTCAAAGAAATTTTTCAAGCTTCTCTGGTCATGTCTTATAAAAAAGATATGGGTCATTAGGGTGTAATATCAAAATCGATTTTCCAGCACAGCACTTTTCCAGTTCCTTTTGGGGTCCTAAACAACTCCCCAAAGTTTGGGCATGATTGGTTTAGTCCTCACTTTGCGCAAAGCGATTCAATTTTCCATATAAATTTGTATGGGAAAAACCATTTTGAATTTTGATATTTATAAAATCCACGTTTCAAGCTGTACTAAATCCGGATTCATATTCGGATGCTCTGAAAGGTGCTCTACAACTTTCCCGAAAAGAGTATGGTGCTAGCATGTCCCTGAAAGAAGATACAGCGTCCTCAAAACTCGTCTAAAACGTGATTTTCGAGCAAAAAACACGTTTTAGACGAGTTTTGAACACGCTGTATCTTTTTTTAGGAGCAAGTTAGCACCATACTCTCTTGGGGAAAGTTGTAGAGCACCTTCCAGAGCATCCGAATATGAATCCGGTTTTAGTACAGCGTGAAACGTGGATTTTATAAATATCGAAATCCAAAAAAATGGTTTTTCCCATACAAATTTATATGGAAAATTGAATCGCTTTGCGCAAAGTGAGGACTAAACCAATCGTTCCCAAACTTTGGGGAGTTGTTTAGGACCCCAAAAGAAACTGAAAAATTGCTGTGCTCGCTAAATTTGGACAACTTTATTTTTTTCCATACAACCATATTACACCCTAATGGGTCATTCCTTCCCAAGTGACCACGCGTCCAACATCGACCTTCACCAATTCTGCTCATATTTGGCATGGGGGTTGTTTTTGCCCCAAAAACAAAGAATCCCAAGTTTGGTGACATTTGGTCCACCCCCGCGCCCGTGGCACCCCCCTCTTTTTCTGAGATTTTTGAAAAACCTCATTTTTAAAATGCATTTTGCTAAGAGAAAAGTCTACAAAAAGTGAACTTTTGGGTATGCATATTTGAAGATTTTTTGACGTAGAATCGAATGGCGTACTCAAAATTTACGTACAGTGTGGCCAGATATGAAAATTTTGCGCTTTAAGTTTTAAAATGCATTTTTAACCCTTTGGACGAGCACTTACGGGAAAACTGACAATTGCATTCGATTGCTGAGAGTTTTTTACATTAAATTCAATCAAAACCTCAGGGTAAAATGAATATTTCTTGAGATATCACATTTTTAAGTTGGAAAGCTCTGTATTGCACAGCAAATGTTTTACTTAACCATCAATTTTCAACAGTACTTTGCGTGAGAGCATAGTAGGCGCATAGCATAGTAAGCGAGTGAATGTCCCAAAATTGAATTTATATATCTGGAGTTTTGCCTTCCTCACTGAGGTAAGGCTATAATCCTGCTCTAAAAATGAACTTTGTATAAAAACGTCGTAGACCCACCTTCATGTATACATATCCACTCAGAATCGAAAACTGAACAAATGTCTGTGTGTATGTGTGTGTGTATGTGTGTGTGTATGTGTGTGTGTGTATGTATGTATGTGACCAACAAACTAGCTCATGTTTCTCGGCGCTGGCTGAACCGATTTGACCCGAACTTGTTGCATTCGACTTGGTTTAGGGTCCCATAGATCGAGTTTTATACAGATTGAAGTTTCGATAAGTAGTTCAAAAGTTATGTATAAAAATGTGTTTTCACATATATTTGGATCTCACTTAAATGTATGTAAACTATGTCCGGGTCCATCATCCGACCCATCGTTGGTTAGGTTATCAAAAGACCTTTCCAACGAGTCCAAAACATTGAAGATCTGGCAACCCTGTCTCGAGATATGGCCACTTAAGTGATATTGATATACTTTTTTGAAGCCGGATCTCACTTGAATGTATGTAAACTATGTCCGAGTCCATCATCCGACCCATCGTTGATTAGATTATCAAAAGACCTTTCCAACGAGTCCAAAACATTGAAGATCTGGCAACCCTGTCTCGAGTTCTGACCACTTAAGTGATATTGATGTACTTTTTTGAAGCCGGATCTCACTTGAATGTATGTAAACTATGTCCAGGTCCATCATCCGACCCATCGTTGGTTAGGTTATCAAAAGACCTTTCCAATGAGTCCAAAACATTGAAGATCTGGCAACCCTGTCTCGAGATATGGCCACTTAAGTGACATTTATGTACTTTCTGAAGCCGGATCTCACTTAAATGTATGTAAACAATGTCCGGGTCCATCATCCGATCCATCGTTGGTTAGATTATCAAAAGACCTTTCCATTGAGTCCAGCCATTGTTGTGAGGAAGGCTCCAACCACATAGGTGGATTAAGTTAGTTTTGTTTTTGAAAAGGACCAATAAACCAAATTTTCAGTTTTTGCTTTTTGGGTGTTTTTCAATACCCCTGACTCAAGGCGGTTCTAAAAACACCCAAAAAGCAAAAACTGGAATTTTGGTTTATTGGACCTTTTCAAAAAAAACTCCAAATATGTATGTATTGTATGTATGTATTGTATGTATGTATTGTATGTATGTATTGTATGTATGTATTGTATGTATGTATTGTATGTATGTATTGTATGTATGTATGTGTGTATGTATGTATGTATTATATGTATGTATGTATTTGTGTATGTATGTATTGTATGTATGCATTTGAACCCCCGTCTTGTCAGGACTTGGCGTGGTTCACGGATATAAGAAAATGACAAAACATTTAATTTCGAGCGCTTCAACAGGAATTTTCTAGTTTTATGGCCCCAGAAGCTAGCCTGATAATATGAGCTTATTTCAAAGCTTATTTGGTTAGGGTTGGTGGGTTCCATTTTTACCTGAAGGATTTTTGGAGTTTTTTTTGGCAAAATTTTAAAACATGCTCAAAAAGTTAACCTGTATCTTTAAGGTATCAATTCCTAGCGCTTTGCGATGTTCTACAAAATTGTTCCCCGGATCAAAATCTTTGAGAATTTTGACAATGAGAAAATTTGATAGCGTTTTGGAAAACTTTGTCGAAGAAAACGTTAAAAGTGAAAATTCCCCATAGTAAATTAATTAAAGTTCCATTCTAACTTCAGGTAAAAATGGGACCCACCAACCCTAACCAAATAAGCTTTGAAATAAGCTCATATTATCAGGCTAGCTTCTGGGGCCATAAAATTAGAAAATTCCTGTTGAAGCGCTCGAAATTTAACGTTTTGTCATTTTCTTATATCCGTGAACCTGCCAAGACGGGGATTTAAATGCATACATACAATACATACATACACAAATACATATGTACATACATACAATACATACATACATAAATTCAATTTTGGGACATTCACTCGCTTACGTTAAGAAATTGAAAAAAAGAATATTCAAATTTCAAGGCCTACTATGCTCTCACGCAAAGTACTGTTGAAAATTGATGGTTAAGTAAAACATTTGCTGTGCAATACAGAGCTTTCCAACTTAAAAATGTGATATCTCAAGAAATATTCATTTTACCCTGAGGTTTTGATTGAATTTAATGTAAAAACTCTCAGCAATCGAATGCAATTGTCAGTTTTCCCGTAAGTGCTCGTCCAAAGGGTTAAAAATGCATTTTAAAACTTAAAGCGCAAAATTTTCATATCTGGCAACACTGTACGTAAATTTTGAGTACGCCATTCGATTCTACGTCAAAAATCTTCAAATATGCATACCCAAAAGTTCACTTTTGTAGACTTTTCTCTTAGCAAAATGCATTTTAAAAATGAGGTTTTTCAAAATCTCAGAAAAGAGGGGTGCCACGGGCGCGGGGGTGGACCAAATGTCACCAAACTTGGGATTCTTTGTTTTTGGGGCAAAAACAACCCCCATGCCAAATATGAGCAGAATTGGTGAAGGTCGATGTTGGACGCGTGGTCACTTGGGAAGGAATGACCCATATGTATATTTATATAAGCCATATTTAATTTGAATCACATTGTAGTTTATTTGAAATCCAAAGCACAACAATGAACAAAAAAAATGAATTTCATTTAAGCTATAGAAAACTGCCGTCATTGTTTATATTGCAGTGTAGAGTATCACCAATTAATTTGATTCAGTTATTTCTATGATTTCAAGCTTAAAAACATATCAAATATAATGAAAACATAGATTTTATGACTGTTTCGAAAATTTCCCGGGATCCCGGGAATTCCCGGGATTCCAAAAATATTTTTCCCGTTTCCCGGGAAATACAAAACCCGGGAAATTTGGACGCCCTACACTTTAACGACCCCCAGCTTGACCCCCAGATCTTTTGTGGTCTCTATTGCAAGTTTCTGCTCGAACCTAGGAGTTCAAAGGCTTAAATGGGGAGAACACCCAAATTTATTTTTATTGTAAGGAAACTTCCACTCCTCGAATTGACGATCTTTGGATTGCAAGTTCAACCGAGAGCAGGCTTGGTTTAGTGTGTTGTTTGTATTTTAAGCTCGGAGACGACTTCTACACATGGAATGACTTAACGGCCTAACAACATCCAATGCCGGGACTGACGTTTTACTTCCCCATCCGGTGGAAGGTTGGAACAGATGGGAATCGAACCCATGTTCCTCCGCTTACTGAGCGGACAACTTAAGGATTCGGCAAAGCCTGCTGCGTTACAAAAAAATGGTTCAAAAAATATTTTTTATACATGATTATACATGAATTGGTTGATATACAAAACTCTTACGTATTTTACGATATACTATTTTTACAACCAAAGTGCAATTAGGAAGACTCGATTCCTGTATTTTTATAGTCACTGAAATCAGCCTCATGCTTACCGTTGTCTGTTGTATTTTGTTTTTTTTTTTACCTTTCTCAATTCATTTTTGCCTTCCTCTTCTTACTGAGGAAAGGCTATAAAATCACTCGGAAAATGAACTTTTTAATTAGACCTTCTAGACCTACCTTCATTTGTACATATCGACTCAGAATCACCAGCTGAGCAAATGTCTGTGTGTTTGGCTGTATGTAGACATGTGTACCAAATCAATGTCACTGGAATATCTCGTCACAAGCTCAACCAATTTTGGCCGGAATGGTTTTAATCGATCTGTCTTATCGTCCCTTAAGTTGCTATTTAAATTCATGCAGTTTTATCATGTATTTAAAAAGATATCTTAAAAAAACTGGTTCATATTAAATTAAAATTATGGTAAAAAGGGTGGTTTTTTCATGAAACCCTCACATGTTATATATTTTTAGAAAGGTTCTGAAATGACCTTGCTTGTGGATTAAGAATTTTCAAGATCTGACTTACCTATCTAAAATAACAAGCAGTTTAAAAATGGTCTAAATTTACATAACCTCAAATGGTCGCCACGAAAAAGCCGTGTAGAGGGATGCCATTTTCCTCAAAGGCGGTGTCTGTATCGTCTTGACAAAAAGTCTGTAGGTAGTCTATTTTTTACTCATCACTTATTTTTATTAGGACCTCTTAGATGATGCGATCACGTTAGGGGAGATCCATAAACAATGTGGACACTTTATGGGGGTTGGAATTACTCTATAAATGAGAGGAAGGCACCAATCACCTAAAGGTGGATTAAGAAACGTTTTTAATTGAATGTTTACATTGTTTTAAAATTGGTCTTGAAAATCAGTCCAGGGATTTATAAAGTTGGGCTAAATTTCTATTCGATTTGGGCAACAATCAAATTCCCCTGTAATAACCCTCCCCTCAAGGTGCCATGATTAATGCGTCAAGGTGGGAAAGTTCCGCAACATACGGTCCAGCACCGGATTCCTTCAGGGCAACTTTGTTGCAGTCCGTTGCAAACCGTTGCCTCGCATTTTGCAGCTGCAGCACACCGCCATCCGGCATCAGAAGTGGCAGAACTCTTCTGGGAAATGAGTGTATGCAAAGTAAAGCGGGGAGATTTTCGCAATTCATGTATTCCGGACCGGTATTGACCACCTCGTCGAGGCTCCATTCAGAGCAACAAAGTCCGTTCCCGGCACAGGAGATAAGCACTACAATAAAATAAACATTGATGCAGTTAGTCACCGTCGTCGTCGAGGGGATCCAGTTCGGTGTTCCGGAAAATCCAACCGACAGAGCATAAGTGGTGTGCTCGTATATAAATTTCCCAGTCATGAATCTGCGTGCTCTCATATAAATACATTTAAAGCCGCGCCGACATCGGCAATAACAAGAATATTAACAACTCCGGAACATTAGCGTATAGCACAGTCCTTAGTTGGTGAATCCGGCGGTTGCGAGTTCAAATCCGAGCGTAGCGCATAAAATAATAAATATGAAATAATAATCATTAGAAGCAGCAGCATGCAAAACGAAGGGAACGTCCGGCTGAACCGGTGGCGGTTCCTGACGGCACGGCGATCGTTTCAAATCCAAACAATTTAACGATATTCCCCGCATTATTGCTATTACTTCTGAATGGTGGTACGTGTGCGCAGAGCAGCGGCAGACAACGGCCCAAATATTGTTATGCTCTCTTGAACGGGTTTCAGCAATGCGAAAACGATACACTTGCCAGGAGTGCTGCAACCAACTACACATACGACGGGGTAGGTAGCACATATTCGCATATATGAGAGCATAATCGCCGGGATGGAACGAGGTGGGGAGTTTAAGCCTCTGCGATGTCCTACTGGTATCCATAATAACGCAGTCCAGGGCTGAAGTGGAAAAAAGGTAGTGATCTCTAAGACTATATCTTACTCAAAATTGCTGGGGAAAAATCATTTGAATAACTAACTCTTTAAATACCAATTACTCAAAGATAACACTCAAGTTCATAACTAGATACAGGGTTGCCAGACCAACAAATTTTTGAAGTCATTGGAAAGGTCTTTCGGTAAAATTTTCTCTTGGTTTTCTTTTCGATTATCGGCCTTGGACAATTTTTCTGGTTTGAAAGAAAATGTTTTTGAAAAATCCCTAGAAAAAACTCAAAACCATGAACTTCTGTACAGTACACACCTGCCCAGTTCCGCTGCAATGGCACTTTGCCACGGTTCAGCTCACTCTTCGGAAGACCCCAAAACTGCTCATCTGCATGCAATGCAGGACTTTGGAGACCATGCAGTAGTCAGTCAGTCTCCCAGCAACAGCTTAAAGGGAAGGCACGAAACAGAGAAATAAAAACACAAACTCTGCACATTCGGCAAAATTGCACATAATCACAGAGCATTATTCCTCGATAAACAAACCACAAATGATGCATCATACCGACTTGGGAACCCCTTCGTCAGTGTCTGTGTCCTGGTATCTATCCTCTATCCGAAGGTCCCGGTTGCATTTCCGTGTTTTGCCACAACACAACCAGGAATATTCATATTGGTCACACTTTCGGAGAGTTAACGATCACCGTCCCAAAACGGGTTAACAACCCCCGGAAAAGCAAGCAAACCGCGCACCACGTGCAAAGGTTTGTCTAAATTTTTAATGCACATTTAATTGGAAGCCCGGAAAACGCGCGACGACGACGACGACGCCCAGTGCCATTTCCATGTGGCCATAATCGGAAGGGTATTGCTTTGCGAGGGGAGATATGTTAGCGTAGTTTGAATGCATACACGGTTCACGAAAATTCACTCGCGAGTTGCGATTTTTTTTTTTTTGGAGAAGGGCATATTTCACACGATTTCCCGAGCATGGGTAAATAACAAGGTAAATAATTCTCTGGTATCAATATCAAATTTTGGTATTCCTGAACCCTTTAAAATTTGTCTTAAGGATTATGCAAGAGCAAAATGTAGTATCATACCAATTTATGGTATTGTTTTGATATTGCAAAATTGCAGAATTTGTCAATGGGCGAACACCACATTTTGGTATTCTTTTGGTATTACAGAGTTTTATCAAATTCCTCTAAAACTATGGGAAAATTTTGACCAATTTTGACAAAATAATTATTTTTTCGCTAAAATGATGTCTCAAAGCGAATGCTTTCATTGAAAACCGGAAATTTCAAACTTGATTCTAAACATTTTTGATATACCCCCTAAAGAAATGACTTGAAATTGTGAAAAAAAATTCTAAGTCAGGATGCCACATTTTAGTATTATTTTGGTATTGAAAGTTTTCATTTATTTCCTCTGAAACAATGGGATTTTTTTTAAATTTTGACGTGATTATTAATTTTGCGCTAAAATGACTTGAAACCCAAAAATGTTAAAGCTGATTTTCATTTTTTTTTATACACTCACTCACAAAACAAGTTAATCGACAGATTATTGAATTTTATTGAATTTCAATTCAGTTTCATTTTAGTAACACTTATTGTTCAATCTTGTTATTTTTCAGAATCTTCAAGAACTTCAAGCACAGGCCGTTCATCAATGACAAATGCATTCGATGTGGTGAAGAATATCATTAAGAACAACATGGAATCATCAGGTGAGTAGATTTGGCTGTTGCATATGGATCATTTCCTTTTTTTCACTAAATGCAACTGTTGCACTGGTATCAAAATACAAAAATTTTGGTATTACTTGTGCAAATACCAGCGACCAAAATGTGCTCTTGGTTACCAAGTAATAGATGGTAAAATACCATGAAATCATACCAAAATCATGTATGTGGAAGACCACAGGAATACCAAAATCTGATTTTCCAAGGGCGCGGGAATACCTAAAAATACCAAGTTTTGGTATTCAAGCAATGTTCAAAAATCCAGAAGACCTCAATTTGGTATTGAAATGGTTTCATTTTGAAGTATTATTTTACCCTTGGAACAACATGGTTTGGTATTGTTGTACCCTTCCACATACAAATCTTTGATATGATTTCATGGTATTTTACCATCTATTACTGCCCAAGCAGCATTTATTGTCGCCAAGCCTTATTTGCAACTAATTCAAAACAATCCAATATTGCTCAGGCAACATGTACGCAACACTCCTGGTGACAAAAAAAGCGCACGACAATAACGCGATTGGCAACAATAGCCAGATAGCTGTGAACGTGTTGCGGCAATGTTTCCTATGCGATGCTAATATTTGTAGGAGAAATTGATGGCGTTGCAACAATGTTACAAATATGTTGCAAATATGTTACCATTATGGTGAAATTTTCGGTTACTTGAAATCAAACGTGCACCCAACATGATTTCAAGCGCAACAAACTTCTAATTAATTTCTCAATAAATATGTTTCCGCTTTGGTTTCGCTACAAAACAAAAATGGATAAGTCTGGAAAAATTAACCTGTCACATTTTTTGTCGACAATAAACAAAATTGGATTTCTTAAATGTATAGAAGGTGTATTTCTTTGGCCATTTCAAGTTTACCGAGTAAAATTGCATTCTACTCGTGAATTTTTCATGCGCCCTTCATATTTTTAGAATTTGCTATGTTTTCTAGAGCTATTTTCGTTTGAAAATAAAAAAAAGTTGGCAAATATATCTAAAAATTATCTGCTTTTCAATGCAAGTTATGCAGAATGTCAATTCTGTAAAAGAACATTATAAAAATTGGTTTAAATAGCTGAAAATTGATTATGAAATTATTTTTTTCCAATCTACCATCATGGCGCTTCGTGCGCACAGGGGTGTATTCAGGAACCTTTTATAAAATCAGCGATGAGATTTTTTTTAGCAAACTAGGAGGGCATTTTGCTTTTTAATGTATGTTAAGCGATACTTCCCGAGAAGGGGTAAATAACACGGGAATACCAAATTTTAGTATTACTTGGGCAAATAACAGAGACCAAAATGTGCCCTTGGTTGCCCAGTATTATCCGCGCACCACCAAACCAAAGATCGCATCTCTTCTGTTGCGCGAAAAGATCTGTGGCGCTGTACAAAAAATGAGTGGTTTGACGTAAGCGTGTACATCAGCCTGTGGCGCAACATGCTTTGACAGTTTGCGCTCGTATTTTGATTTGTGTCTGCCTTCACAATAATAGATGGTAAAATACCATGAAATCATACCAAAGTCTTGTATGTGGAAGGGCACAACAATGCCAAACAATGTTATTCCAAGGTTAAAATAATATCTCAAAATAAAACCATTTCAATACCAAGTAGAGGTCTTCTGGATTTTTGAACATTGCTTGATTACCAAAACTTGGTATTGTCATGGTTTTAATTTTAGGTATTCCCGCGCCCTTGGAAAATCATATTTTGGTATTCCTGTGGTCTTCCACAAACATGATATTGGTTTGATTTCATGGTTTTTTACCATCTATTACTGGGCAACCAAGAGCACATTTTGGTCGCTGGTATTTGCACAAGTAATACCAAAATTTGGTATTTTTATACCATTTTTAGTGCAGCAGTTGCAGTTAGTGAAAAACGGAAATGATCCATATGCAACAGCCAAATCTACTCACCTGATGATTCCATGTTGTTCTTAGTGATATTCTTCACCACATCGAAATCATTTGTCATTGCTGAACGGCCTGTGCTTGAAGTTCTTGAAGATTCTGAAAAATAACAAGATTGAAAAATAAGGATTGAAATTCACCAAAATTTAATAATCTGTTGATAAACTCGTTTTTCAAATTATTTAGTTATCCCAACTTAGAGAAATTTCTACGTTTTAAAAAAAAATCTTAGAAGGCATATAAAAAAAAAATGAAAATCAGCTTTAACATTTTTGGGTTTCAAGTCAAATAAAAATTAATCATCTCGTCAAAATTTATAAAACAAATTCCGTTGTTTCAGAGGAATTTGATGAGACCTTTCAATACCAAAATAATACCAAAATGTGGCATCCTGACTTAGAAAATTTTCCACACTTTCAAGTCATTTCTTTAGGGGGAATATCAAAAATGTTTAAAATCAAGTTTGAAATTTCTGGTTTTCAATAAAAGCATTCGCTTTGAGACATCATTTGAGCACAAAAATAATTATTTTGTCAAAATTGGTCAAAATTTTCCCATGGTTTCAGAGGAATTTGATAATACCAAAAGAATACCAAAATGTGGTGTTCGACCATTTAGAAATTCTGCAATTTTGCAATATCAAAACAATACCTTAAATTGGTATGATACCACCCACATTTTGCTCTTGCATAATCCTTAAGACAAAATTTGGTATTGATACCAGAGAAAGGTATTATTACGCATTGCCCTTGTTATTTACCCATGCTTGGGTTTTGTGTAAATTTTCTGATATTGGACTTGCAATTTAAAAATAAATTGATTTTATATTATTTTGATTTAAGGGGTCCCCCGAGCAAAAATGTACAACCAACAATATCACTAAAAGTAAAAATGTCTATTTATTATGCTAAACTGCTTTACCCAAAGCGTTATCAGTCTCAGAACTGCTCGAATGGAAATGCTTCATTGGGATGCTTCACGCAGCATTTCGTTGCATTTTTCAAGTTCTTTCAGATGCATTTTTAATTTTAAAATTAAATTGAATTTTGCCTAAGTTACAGCCTTTTTACGATTTTTGACGTTTTCGAACCTTCAAACTTTGTGTCCCGATTTGCCCCACTTCCCGTTGACCTATAGTGCTCTAGCAGATGCTATTTTTATATTTACAAAAAAAAAAACCCTGAAAATTTCAGGCAGATTCGTGAGGTCCAAACAACGTCCCATACAAAGGGGTATGCCCTGTTCGTGGACTCGCTCTTAATTTTTTTTGTCAAAACATGCTGAAACCGCATCGAAATGCGGTTTTGCAAACATCAATCAATCAAAGTTTTCCCTTAGTGAGTGCAAATTACCCGCTATCCCCCAGGTACATTTCAGAAATTAAATAAATCTGTTTTCTGTTAGACTCCTTTTTCGTAATCCCTTCCAATTTAACAGTGGAAAACCTTATTCAGAATGAAGAAAAAAATCTTTTCAATTGGATAAATGTGATAAGATTTTTAAATTATTCACCCTTAGTACGTCCCTGTTTACTTCTCTTTAAGCAAATTGCCAACCATCACTTCTGTTGCAACAACGTTTCAGATATGTAGCAACGATGTTGAAGCTAAATATCCAACACCCCAATTTGTGTAACGTTGTGGTAACATAATGGTAACATAAAATTTGCAAACATTAATTTGTCTATTGAACTGTCAAACGAAAAAAAATCCTCATTTTATTTCAGCGGTGAGATCGTAATGTTTATTTAAACGAATCCGTGGAATGAATTGTGTTTAGAAGGTGTGTTTTAAGAATCATAATTTGTGGATAGCGGATGTTTCTTGGTGGGTGGTTCTCCTCCCCCTTGCGAAAAATAAAGGGGTGCGAAACGTCGTTGAGTGGATACCGTCAGCCCTAGGCTGGTTTCGGCTGTCCCGAACCCCACGGAGGGTGTTGATTTGGGTGGTCACGTACTGGGGCCACGGCCGGAACCGTGAAAGAGACTCGCCGGGAAATCCGATGGGCAAGACTGCCCACCGGCGAAAAGCTTAGTGGCTCCGGGTAGGCAGCTCGTAACACCTAAGTACGCTTGCCGTGTGTGTGTTGCGGAGGTCGTCCTGAAAATCACACAGACTTGTTTTGACTCATCCGCGAAATCCTCCTCGTCATAATCAGCAGAATTATATCATGAATAGTGAATTCGTTAATTGCTGATGTGTCTAATTACAGTGTGGACAAATTTAGTTAGAAGTTCATCTTAATGCCCCAATACTGTAAGTCCGTTTGGACAGATTTTTTGGTAGCTTATTCCATAAATTTAAGCGCTTGCACATTGTGGACTTCATTTTTGTGTTTTGATGGTTGCAACAAAACGACAAACTGCATAAAATTGTTTTTTTTACTAATGATGTGTTTATGTCATGGCCTATGGCAAACGATGTTTACAACTAGTTTTATCACGGAAACTTTGCTGCAACTAACTTGCAACATTTGCTCCTCAACATGAAGTATGTTTTTTGTTTGTTTCAACATTGGTACAATAATGTCACCGAAACGTTGCATCAATACATAAAATCAAATTGTTGCCACAGAATATAATGGAAACTATTGGATAAAGAACTATGTTTCGATGTAACATTTTTGCGAATTGCAACATTGTTGCTCCCTTGTTGTAACTTAATTTGGACTTAGACGTTTTCAACATGTTGCCCGATGCTGCTTGGGTGGGCAACCAAGGGTACATTTTGGTCCCTGTTATTTGCCCAAGTAATACCAAAATTTGGTATTCCCGTGTTATTTACCCCTGCTCCGGTTAACAACTTGTTCAACAATTTATAACATTATCTTTAACTAAATTTTTACTCAATCCAATCATAAGCTCAAATTTAAGTCTTGTTGGTGAAGAGCCTATCGATTTTTAAATCATCACTTTTACAAGATCCGCCAACTCACACAGCAGTTGCCCCGACCCCTCTTTGATTTGCGTGAAACTTTGTCCTTAGGGGTAATTTTTGTCCCTGATCACGAATCCGAGGTCTGTTTTTTGATATCTCGTGACGGAGGGGCGGTACGACCCCTTCCATTTTTGAACATGTGAAAAAAGAGGTGTTTTTCAATAATTTGCAGCCTGAAACGGTGATGAGATAGAAATTTGGTGTCAAAGGGACTTTATGTAAAATTAGACGCCCGATTTGATTTGATGGTTAGAGTACATCAAATGATCGTTGTATAAACAAAGAGAAATAACTTAACCTAAAACAAATGAAAATGACTTCAACAAGAAGAATTTAAGTGCTGATACTTTTTGGTAACGATTATCCTACATATTCCTTGCCAACTAGGACGTCAATGACTGTACCACAAAATTATATAAATTTTGAAGCACAATTGATTTAGATCAAAAAATCCTTCAGTGGCTGCAAGAAGGCACCAACCGGCACAGGATGATTCATTTTGGTGCAGAAATTCGTTAAATTGAATTCAATACAGAAAATTTTAGAGTGATGATCAATTTTCTTTGAAAATGATCAACGGTTTCACCTTAAATAAATGTTGTTTTGCACACTAGGCTAGGCACTTACATTTACATCAAACTCAAAACACTGTACCACCCCTGGCCGAGTAAAAATGCGTAACCGGAAAAGAAGTTGTGAATGCCTGGCACGAACACTTAAAGCGTGTTCTAGCGTGTTGCTCGTACTGACTCAGAGCAAGAGTGAGATGTAGGTGTTAGGGCAGTGCGTGTTCATCGCGACCTGGTGCATATGATCGGTCAAGGCCCGTTCTTACACTAAAAATTGCGAATTTGTTTTTGATGGTTGGTATTGACTTTTTTATAAAGAGTTTTTGTTTGAAATCATTCTTTAGATAAGAAATACCTATTATTTGAGTTTCTGGAAAAGTCGAGAAAAAGTAGGTAATTGATTTAGTGCGCTGACCACGGGGACGCGCTGTCTTGTTTTTGCATGCTTATTTTCATTTCTTTTGTGTCTCTGTTTGTGTGCATGAGGTGATTGGTTATTATAATTGAATAATGACATCATATGTGTAGTGCTTCTGGGGACGCGCAGTCCTGTTTTATCGCGATAATTTTCGTCGTAAATGATCGTAAAAAATTATTCCAACGGGCAGTTTAAGTATTAACTCATCAAACTATCGATTTTATGAAGAGTAAAGCGTCATTTATTTACTATTTTTGAAATTTGCTCGCGTTATCTAAATTGTAAAAACAGTAAAAATATACTGATAAGTCCAGCCCATAGCACTACTGCTCGGCTGACACGCGTTCGATAAAAAAAAAACTTTTTAAATAATCAATTATCTATCTTTCCGCAGCCGGCTGCCTAAGATTTAAAATTTTCAACCGATAAACACTGCCACTCGTGAATCCTGACCTCATACCCTTCTACTAACCCCCTCAAAACTCATGTGATACTTTGTCGGAGAAGCAGTCGATTGGGCGGTCTCTATCACTCAAGTATCGGACTAACATTCCCATCCACTTCCCCGTGACCCTACCACTGGTCGTGGCCGGCGCCGGTATTGATCAGCATGATAGGGGCCTTTGAGGAGTTGCGAAGCGAGGAAAGATAGCTCCCACTTATCTTCCACGGTTCGTGGATGTAACTTCTGGAGGTCCTGGTCAATAACGGAGTAGCAACTGCGGGTGGGCACCTATGTTTATGCTTATGCTTATGCTTAATTAGACGCCCGATTTGATGGCGTACTCAGAATTCCGAAAAAAAACGTATTTTTCATCGAAAAATTTTGGAACATGTCATTTTATGGGAAATTTAATTTACTTTTCGAATCTACATTGACCCAGAAGGGTCATTTTTTCATTTAGAACAATTTTTTTCATTTTAAAATTTCGTGTTTTTTTTAACTTTGCAGGGTTATTTTTCAGAGTGTAACAATGTTCTACAAAAATGTAGAGCAGACAATTACAAAAATTTTGATATATAGACATAAGGGGTTTGCTTATAAACATCACGAGTTATCGCGATTTTACGAAAAAAAGTTTTGAAAAAGTTGGTCGTCATCGATCATGGCCGTTCATGGTCACCCGCGACAGACACGGACGACGAAACAAAGAGAAACGCAAAAAGTAACTTTTTCAAAACTTTTTTTCGTAAAATCGCGATAACTCGTGATGTTTATAAGCAAACCCCTTATGTCTATATATTAAAATTTTTGTAATTGTCTGCTCTACAACTTTGTAGAACATTGTTACACTCTTAAAAATAACCCTGCAAAGTTAGAAAAAACACGTAATTTTAAAATGAAAAAAATTGTTTTAAATGAAAAAATGACCCTTCTGGGTCAATGTAGATTCAAAAAGAACATTAAATTTCCCATAAAATGACATGTTCCATAATTTTTTACAGTCGAGTAACGGAAAATGGGAGAATTTTTAAAACTTTTTTAGTGTTTTTTTCGATGAAAAATAGGTTTTTTCGGAATTCTGAGTACGCCATCAAATCGGGCGTCTAATTTTACATAAAAGTCCCTTTGACACCAAATTTCTATCTCATCACCGTTTCAGGCTGCAAATTATTGAAAAACACCTCTTTTTTCACATGTTCAAAAATGGAAGGGGTCGTACCGCCCCTCCGTCACGAGATATAAAAAAAACGGACCTCGGATTCGTGATCAGGGACAAAAGTTACCACTTAAAACAAAGTTTCACGCAAATCGAAGAGGGTTTGGGGCAACTTTTCCCGATTTCGTGTGAGTTGGTAGAGAATTACCCATATCTGAAAATTTTACTACCAACTTAGACTACAATCGATAACAATTATACCAAATTTGTATGGGGACTTGTGTGGGTGAACCAAAGACACAAAATGGCTTATAAGGTCTAAGGAAAGCCTCTACAAAGTTTGATCCATAACAAAAAAAATACAAATAAAATTTCAGGTGTTTCCGGAGAATTGCTCAGATACATTTATTTTTACTCATAATCATTAAAATTTCACAATTTTGAATATAATTTTCATGTATTCTTACATAGATCATTTTTAAATAAGATTTTTTTTGTGACGAGGGTTTCAATTTCTCGCGTTGCCATGCTCATATGTAATAAAATTGTTGTGTTTTTTGTTAGCTTCATTTCCTCATATATCAACAACCATGCGCATTCTCATCAAATCTTCCACAAACACGCAATAAACCAGAGTGTTTCCTAATTTTCCACGGAGGAAACCTCCCATTTTCCACGAAATCAAACCTGCTGCACTCATCCATTACGGCGCGTTGGTTTCAATATTTACCTACACGACGAACGGCTCTTGCGCCACGTGGAGCAGTAATTCCAGCAAGTTCTCGCTCCGACCACGAAACCCCACCAGCGGACCAAATCCAATTTCTTACGCCAGTTACATTCCCAAAATTGTTTCCTTTGAAGAGGCCCGGTGGCTGAGCATGCAATAAGAGATCAGCTCTCTCTCTCTCTCTCGCTGCCTCCAAAAAAGCCGACAAAGCTGTGGGGATGTTCGCAAAAGTGCTTCCCCAGAAACTGGCCCCGGACTTTTCGCTTTTTTCACATCTGTCGAAAAGCTTCCATGTAACCATCATGTCGAATTACCTCGACGCTGGGGCGAAATTTTCGCAATAAGGATTAAGCACGCGAGAGTAAGCAAAAGTTAACCAACTTACATCAAACGAATTATGAGTTTGAACTATAACCACCTCCACTACCACGTGGTCGTGCACACGTGGAGCGGTAAGAGGGGGGACCCGGCCTTTTTTGGCAGCCTCTACAGAGTCGTTTCACAAGTATCCATTTCTCGTTTCCGGAAAGCCATGAGTAATCGCACTCTGCACCAAGTTATGTGTTATGAAGGGGTCAGGTTGACTGGGAAACCGTTTTGGGTTGCGCCCGCTCAGCCAGGTTTGCACGGGGAAATCCGCAGCCACCGCAACCCGCAGGACCAGCAGCAGTTGAGCGATTTGGGGTGCACTCGGATGCCGGGATTCTCGGGAAACCGTATTAAAAGATTTGCCTAATCCTCACCTGGTTGCGAAAGCATTGACGGGGTGGGGATAGGAGCTGACTATGAGATCATGGTTTAAAAAAAAACACAATCTTGAAATTAACGTTAGCATAAAATACTAGAAATTCAAGTAACAAAGATACTTAGTTATAAGTAAAGATTTTTGCAAAACTTATCATGTGATGTTTGTTTAAAAAGCATTTTTTTTAGGAAAAAAGAAAAGATTTTTTTTATATCTTATCTTAATATTTTTTATCATAGAAAATTTAATTTTTTTTTGTATGCACAGGAAACTTATTGAAGAAGTCTGTAAAAACTACATTTTATAACACAATCTACGTAAAACGATCCATAACGATCCCAACTTTATCACCGTCCCCGCCACTGCCCAACAAATGAACATTTCCCTGCTAAGCTGGAAAAGTGCAGTTGAATTTCCCATTCCTATTTGGGTTTTCCTGTGTTGTCATAGCAGTGGCCAACGCTAGTGGACACGGAGCAAACGTGGAAACCCCCTCCCTGACTCCAACGTATGAAAACGAGGCCACCCAGTCGACTTCTGCTGGCTTAGCTGTCTCTCTTCACAACCAAAAACGGACTTTCTTCTTCCAGTCACAGAAAAAGGGTCCGACCTCGCTGCGGGTTCACCTCTTTTCATTACCACCTTGACCCTCCAAAGCCCCTTCCACCAGGGATTCTTGTCCTAAGCGTCTAACGACCGGAACAGGAACTATTTCACTTCCCCGGTCACCACTATATGGGAGGATTCCGGAGCAGGTGCCAGGGTCACTTACACGGCAGCGCGGACGTTGACCGACGCGAAATGAACACCGTTGGAGGGCGCGCTAGGATATCGCTTTCATATCCTTGCCGGTGCCGTCCTCTTCAGAGTCCGACGACGGAAAGAGTCGAGTGTTTTTCGACGGTCTCGGACAATTCTAATAGTGCACCAGGGGGGGGGGGGGAAGGTGATTGCGCCATTCCATTGTGGCAGTGTGCTTGCATTTTCGACAGGACAAATATGGTATGCAAAGTTGAAAATTGCTCAGTGTGAAAAGAAGGTGAAAGGTTGATGATTCCGTGAAAATTGACCGTAGCAAAATGTTGAGGAATCGAGTTTTTGCATTTTTTTGGAGCAATTTTCTATTCAGTTGTTAAGTTGATATAGATTTTAAAGTGGGTTAGGAGATAATTGATTAAAGTCTTGTACTTTGTATATTTGAATTTGTTCCGTAAAAGAAGGAATTTAAATGTGTTGTAATATTGGAACTAGAGGTGGGCAAAATCACTCTTTTTTAGGAGCCGCTCATTTTCGCTCGCTCATTAACATGAGCGGCTCTTTCGCTCTTTTTCAAAAAAAAAAAGTTTTTTAAGTTGGATTTTTATAAATTATTTAAAAAAAACGTTACTTAATCCACCTTTAGGTGGTTGGTGCCTTCCTCACATTCATAAAGTCAATACATTCAGTAAAAATAGCAACATTCCCCCTTAACATGTTTGATAAATCAACTTTATTGCTCATTTCTGTTGATAGGGTTCGCAGTCCTTCCATATTTCTGGCTATCGGCAAGGTCTGATAAAAAAACCTATCTAACGATAGTTGGCATGGCAGACAATATTTCTATCACAATATTTGAAATCCGGCCTCCAAAAAGTGTATAAATAACATTTAAGTGCTAATAACTTTTGATAGGTTTGTCAGATCCTCGATGTTCTAGGCTCATTTGGAAGGTTTTTCGATTATCTAACCAATGACAGGTCGCATGATGGACCCGGACATTATTTCCATTGAAATATCTGAGATCCGGCCTCCAAAAAGTGTATAAATAACACTTAAGTGCTAATAACTTTTGATAGGGTTCAATGTTTTGAGCTCATTGGAAAGGTCTTTTTAATACTTTTCTGAAAATGTATAACATGATAGGTTTTCTTGCAAAAACCACCCTTTTTACAATCTTCCGGACATTCGCCAAAAATCGTTTTTTTAGTATAATTTTTGAAGTACTTAACTAAACTTGCTGATTTTAAATTGAGACCTATGGGACCACAAGACGGATCGAATGAGACTAATACGGTCAAAATCCGTTCATCCAGTCCGAAGATAATCGAGTGACATTTGTTTTTGTCCACCCACCTACACACATCCACACAGACATTTGCTTAGAACATGATTCTAAGTCGATATGTATACGTCAAGGTGGGTCTACGAGGTCAAATTAATAAGTTCATTTTTCGAGTGATTTTATAGCTTTCCTCAGTATGGTGAGGAAGGCAAAAACAAGAAAATGAAAACCATGAATCTTGGCGATCTCCATGTTAATATTTCTACACGAACCTAATCGTGCAAATTTTTGGATAGGAAGAGTACCAAACTTAAATCTAGAATGTTGGAGAAAATTGATGTGTTTTTACGAAATTGCGTTTATTACTGCTAAAATTAAACAAATGCTGATATTTTATTTTGAGAAAATACTATGCGAAATATTGAATCGAGCAAGAGGTTTTTATTTTTCTAAAATCTCATGGGCTATTTAATAGTTTTTCGATATTTTTTTTAAGTATGCATTTTGAAAAGCGCAAATTTGAATTCGGCTAAAAGTTTGATGTAATTTTAAGCAAGTATGAGACTATGAAAAAAAGTCGCAGTCAAACAAACATTTTAACAGTTTGCCGATTTGTGTCTCAAAATGTTAGGCAATGCCTTTTTTATTTTACAGTACTTGCAACAGTACATCGTGGGAAAATTTTACAAATTTGTCATTAAATAATAATATATTAAACTCTCAAAATCAAACAGAATACTACAATTTGCCCAAAGTTCAAGGAATGATATTTATAAACATAAAAAAGACACAAGTTTAAAAATCATTTCGTCTTGGAACGGTTCTTTCAAAAGATCAGAGTTTAAAAAGAACCTCGGCTCTTTTTTGTAAGCCATGGTTCGTTCGCTCTTTCTAGAGAAAGGATTTTTTGAGCGGATCGCTGTTTTTTTTTTGCCCACCTCAAATTGAAACGAATCCTTACAAAGTTTTAAGGAAAATATTGCATTTGGTCTGTTCATCCATCGATATTTAGTATTATAAAAACAGTAGTATTATAGTAGTATCATAAAAACATATCTACCAACTCATACGAAATCGGGAAAAGATCCCTCTTCGATTTACGTGAAACTATGTCCCTGATCACGAATCCAAGGTCCGTTTTTTGAACATGCGAAAATATTTGCAATATTTTGCAGCCTGAAACGGTGATGAGATAGGCATTCGGAAATTTTATGTAAGTTTTGGCGCTCGATTTGATGGCGTACTGGAAATGCTGAAAAAAAAACGTACTTTTCATCGAAAAAACAAAAAACAGTAAAAAAGATTTAAAAATTCTGCCATTTTCCGTGACTCGACTGTAACAAAATTTTGGAACATGTCATTTTAAGGAAAATTTAATGTACTTTTTGAATCTACATTAACCCAGAAGGATCATTTTTTCATTTAGAACAAAAAATTTCCTTTTCAAAATTCGTGTTTTTTACTGTACTGGGCTATTTTGGAGAGTAACAATGTTCTACAAAGTAGTAGAGCTGACAATTACAAAAAAAAATAATTATATAAAAACATAAGGGGTTTGCTTGTAACCAGCACGAGTTATCACGATGCTACGAAAAAAAGTTTTGAAAAAGTTGTCCAATTTTACATAAATTTTATATAAAAGTCCCATTGACACAAAATTTTCATTTCATCACCGTTGCAGGCTGCAAATTACTGAAAAACACCTGTTTTTTTCGCATGCTCAAAAACGAAAGGGGTCGTACCGCCCTTCCGTCGAGAGATATCAAAAAATGGACCTCGGATTCGTGATCAGGGACAAAAGTTTCATGCAAATCGAAGAGTGGTTGGGGCAACTGCTGTGTGAGTTGGCGGAGAATTACCCATACAGCGATTTCATGTTAAACCAAAAAGATCCAGAAAAAAAATATTAAAAAAAATCGGTTTGGTTCAAATTAAGCTTGGGGGTTCTTTGGCCAAAATAATTATATTTATTTTTTGGGACCATTCATAAACCACATGGACACTTTTTCACTATTAGGATGATTTTGAAAATCTAACTTTTCAGGAATGTTTTTGGGAATTTTTTTGTCTTCTAAAAAGTTGTTGAGCTTTTCAATCCAAGTAACTTTGTCGAAGACACCAAAATTCTATCTCGTAATCTACGCCTTCTACGACCAAATTAATAGAAAGCATCTAAGCAAACCTTCAAAAATATTTTTTTTGAATGTGGCAATTCAGGATAAAGTTTCAGGGAAAAGTGATGTTCGGGGCACTTTTAGAGCTCTAAAACAAACAATTTTTTTTTGTCAGGTCAATTTGGACTTAAGGGTCAAAGTTACAGCCATTTTAAGGTAAAAAAATGCAAATTTAAAACTTAAATATCTCGAAAAGGCGCAAGCAAAATTTTAAGCACTAGGTTGCATTTGAAAGATGAGATCCAGCACTACTAGCGCTGGAAAAATCCCAGGGGTGTTTTTCTTTAAACTCGAGATTTCTTTATTTGAAAAAGGCTAATGTTCAAGGGAAAACTTCATGGGACCACCCTAACGAATTTTAAAAATTGTCCAAATATATGTTTTTCAATGTTATTTTGCCCGCTAAATCTGAATCTGCCCTCAGAATTGACAGAATTGAAGTGTCGCAAAAACGATTTTTGGTCATATTGGATCACATGGAAACCCAAAATATGACCAAAAATAGATTTTGCGACACTTTGGGTCAATTCTGAGGGCAGATTCAGATTCAGCGGGCAAAATTACATTGAAAAACATATATTCGGACAATTTTTTAAATTCGTTAGGGTGGTCCCATACGGTTTTCCCTCGAAAATTAGCCTTTTTCTAATGAAGATACCCTTTTCCATTTGCAATTACTCTTCTGAAGACACCAAAGCTCCGAAACTCAACCATTTTTCGGAAAATCCGTTTTCCACTTAATTTTGCGACCTGGACCACTGTGCATCGTGGACAATTTCCATACAAATAAAATATTTTTTTGTATGGAGCGTGGACAATCGCCAAAGATTAAATTTAATGCACTACTGATCATAATTTATATTTTTCGAGATCATTTTTCATCATTTTGTTGGCACACACATCCACACGCAAGATGAGAGCTTAACTGCTCAACGAAAGTCGTTATCGAAATATTTTCACTTGCACTTTCGTTTTCAATGCGCTTAAGATATGAAATTGCTTCCAATTGCCGGCAACAAGTTCTTTTGAACATAAGTTAGTCAGTCACTTGGAAAATAATACCGAAACATGTTACTAATTAGCAAGCGCCATAAAAAAAAAAAACAAACGTGCCAAGTCTTTTGACGTTTGAATGTTGACGACCCATCCCAATCGAAGGCTGCAAAGGGTGGCCACCAACACCAACAGCAGCGCCTGTTGGAGTGAGCCAGTGATGTCAGGAAATTTTCTCTATGAATGCTACTTTTCGTGAGTGTTCGCTTAAAATTTCATCAATTTTGGCAGCACAAAGCAGACCCAAAAGAGTTTGCTAGCGAAAAAGATTTTTGTGATTTTTCCATCCCCACTATAAGTAAAAAGTAATTTGTTTCTGTTAAAAAAGGTAAAAAAATAATTAATTAAATACAGGCTATATTTACAAAGCTGGGTTTCCAGCGCAACAAATACTTGGTAGCCCATTGCGGCGAAGTCCTTGAAGATAAAGCCAGACTAGCAATATTCACGTGTAGTTCAATCTAAATTCCCCGTCAGACAAATTTGCGTTCATTCACCCTGCAATCGTACTCATCAACGCACACGACATGGTCCCATCGTTTCATCGAAAAAGGTCGTGCTCCTTTGAAAATCTCTGCAACCTGCTGACCACACGAATCAATTCGCGTCCGATATGACGACCCGGCCAGCCAGCCATCATCAGGTGTGCACGACCCAAAACTGTGGAAGGGGTGGGGGAGGAAAAACTCACAAATCCGACAGTGAGCTCTGGCTCATACGATTAGCGTGTGTGTGTATGTGGCATCAGCGTTTTTCCCGCGCCATAACCGGTGACTGCAATGCATGCTGGACGCCGAGTCCCATCATCCGTTCGTGGAGTCCGCTTCGGAGTCCCGTCAGGCCGCATTAGCACAAATCTTGCGGATGAATGTATAAATTTTTCAGATTCACGTTTTGCGAATGGATCGCGCGCCGGGAGCACACTTGGAACGGCCGGCTTCAGATGAATAGAATTTAAATTCATGTAATTTGGAATTATTGTGGAAAGTTTGAAATCCAATTAAGATTATTTAATTGATTATTCGGCTTTGTGCAGGCAGTTTTGCGCGAGCGGCACGCCGAAGTCGGAGTTGTCGTCGCATGGGTGCTGCTCATATTTTTCCCCCTTTTTCATATGGCAAACGCCATGCGGCATGCAGCCAGGGGACACCACCCGATGGGGATGACAAACCTGCATGATGTTGGCCAGGAAAGGGAATAGATAGGGGAGAGGGTGGTATCGAAGGAATCAAGAGTAGGAATTTACTACTAGCATTTATACCTGAAATTTACAATTTTATTTATTGGTAGGAAATTCACTAACTTTCAATTCTGTCGATTGGAGCATTTTCAGGGAACCCAAATCTATTATACCTTGATGCAACTGAAGCGTTTACTGACATCAACTTCAGAAATGTCGAGTCGTGTAGTGTATACAACAATTCTTCTCAAGTCACAGAAAAATTACACACACTGCTGAATCAAATGAAATTATCCAAAAAGGCTGGTTCATATGAAAATTGACAGAATTCTCTGGATCAAAAGTCCTTAACAGTCCCCAATCTCCACTATAAATTTCCGCAGCAGCACGCCAAAGTTCTCATTATGCGCACGCTGGCTGTACTTTTCGTGGCCAGCTCATACCCTGCTGCGGGATCGCTTTGGGAAAAATACGGAACCGTCACCGCCAGGGTCTGGTTTATTATGCATTTCAAAAATAAACTGGAAACTTGTCACCAGACTAAACATGGGCCCGTTTCGGCAGCAGCAAATGATGGGGCCTCAGATCCCGAACCGAATGAATGAATGGCTGCAATTCTCCACTTTGGGGACACACGCTAGAAGGAAATCTCCCGTGGGAACCACCAGAGTATCCCCCCAGCAGATTCCGGGCGTTGATGCAGTTCTTGGCGCATTGGCTTCCAAAGTGGGGCCCGCTGCGCTGGTGGCGGTTGAATGAGACGGTTGATTGTGAATATGAAAATTAGTCTTGATTTGCCGACGACTTAAGAAAGAGGGGGGTTGAGATGAGGTGAAGAACGAAATCATTTTTAATGTTTGCCCCAGCAGTGACAGGAGCCTAGAAGAGAGTTGCAACAATAAAATAGGCATCCGTTCAGAATGAGGGCCTGAGAGGCGAAGTGTTCCACACACCGCAGGTAATAAATCATCCACTTCCTGGGGATTGTGTTGTTGGCGATGCATCGAAGAAAGTTGGCAATTAAAAATAAATTTACTCGAAGCTGTGATAATGATCGTAAAAAAGGTAGACTTCTATTGAGTCGAGGAATTTCAGCCAGTTGAGGCCGTAGCCTAAATGTTTGGGATTAATGTAACATAAGTATCATGGACATGTCCAATGTTGATTTTTCAAAGTGAATAAGAAAAAAATCCTTCATCATCTGTTTTTATATCAAACAATAGCATCAACATTTGTTGCCAATAAAATTTTAAATTAAACCTAATTAATTGCATATGATAAGTTTTTAAGTACAGTCCAGACTCAATTATACGATGCCTTGATTGTCAAAAGGTTTGTATGGGACTTCAGATAATGGAAATTTTTTTAGTCAAATTGGAATAGTTGATTGCATATTAAATTTAAAAAATGCATGGATCCAACATTTTACACAATTAAAATATCATGGTAAAATTTCATCTGGGCAGGAGTACATTTTTTATGTCAGAAAAAAAGCTTTTATATTAACTCTGATAAGGGGTAAATTTAAATCTGGTATACGTTATGCAAAAGTACTTGCAATTAAAAAAAAAATATTTAACTGCAGCCCAGACTTGATTAACCGAAGGCCTTGGAAAATTTTCGTTTCGGATAATTGAATCATGATTTTTTTTGTTGCCTTATTTTTGATTATTGAGCTTAGGTTTAACCTAGGGTTTAGGTTTAAGAATTTTTAAATCCAAGATGGTGGCCAAAATGGCGGTGATAAAATATTGAAAAATGCATTTTGAAGCATGTTTCGGATATCTGTTTTTTTTATTTGTTTTTATTATTTTTTTTATTTTGGATAATCGAGGATTTGAAAAATAGAGCAAAGGTTGTGTTGGTTTTTGAAAAATATCTGAAATTAAAATCATTTTTCTTAGGCGTTTGAATCCTTAAATACAGCAATTTCCCACGAAAACAGCATGGAAAAAACAAAAGTGCTCGGATCGGTCTTACAAATTTTTCTGGGGGTTCCCTGGCCGAAATAATTAGACCCGTATTTTTTTTGTTTGGCCATTAGGGTGACATACGCCGTGTTAGGGTGGTCTGAAAAATGGCTATTTTCGGCGATTTTCGCAAAAACCACTTTTTTCGAAAAATCATTACTCCTCGCCATTTCAACCGATTTCAATTGTCTTATACGCAAATGGAAGGTTATAAGTTGGCCTTTCAAAGAAAAATAGCAACAAGTTTCAAAAATCTAGCCTAACATATGAAAAGGGCATATGAAACATTAAAATGTCGTTTTGATGGTGTCTGGACCTAAGAGAATATGTCTGGAAATATTTTTATCGGATTCCTCGGATATTTTTACTTAACTTACTAAAAAATGGGAGGAGTTCAATAACAGGATTCCGAGATATGATTTTTTGAAAATAAAATCCGTGTTTTTCGACGCGCCGCGCGCAAAAACCGGAAAATGACGAAATCGGCAAAAAATCAACTTTTTCACAAAAATTGCGATGACTTTGAAATTTCAGCAATGACCTATACATGTCAGGGTATCGAAATGTTTGTAATTGAAAGACGCAACTTCAGATGAATAGAATTTAAATTCATGTAATTTGGAATTATTGTGGAAAGTTTGAAATCCAATTAAGATTATTTAATTGATTATTCGGCTTTGTGCAGGCAGTTTTGCGCGAGCGGCACGCCGAAGTCGGAGTTGTCGTCGCATGGGTGCTGCTCATATTTTCCCCCCTTTTTCATATGGCAAACGCCATGCGGCATGCAGCCAGGGGACACCACCCGATGGGGATGACAAACCTGCATGATGTTGGCCAGGAAAGGGAATAGATAGGGGAGAGGGTGGTATCGATGGAATCAAGAGTAGGAATTTACTACTAGCATTTACACCTGAAATTTACAATTTTATTTATTGGTAGAAAATTCACTAACTTTGAATTCTGTTGATTGGAGCATATTCAGGGAACCCAAATCTATTATGGGTAATTCTCTACCAACTCACACGAAATCGGGAAAAGTTGCCCCGACCCCTCTTCGATTTGCGTGAAACTTTGTCCTAAGGGGTAACTTTTGTCCCTGATCGCGAATTCGAGGTCCGTTTTTTGATATCTTGTGACGAAGGGGCGGTACGACCCCTTTCATTTTTGAACATGCGAAAAAATATGTGTTTTTCAATAATTTGCAGCCTGAAACGGTGATGAGATAGAAATTTGGTGTCAAAGGGACTTTTATGTAAAATTAGACGCCCGATTTGATGGCGTACTCAGAATTCCGAAAAAACGTATTTTTCATCGAAAAAAAAACACTAAATAAGTTTTAAAAATTCTCCCATTTTCCGTTACTCGACTGTAAAAATTATTTTATTTTTTAGAGTGTAACAATGTTCTACAAAGTTGTAGAGCAGACAATTACAAAAATTTTGATATATAGACATAACGGGTTTGCTTATAAACATCACGAGTTATCGCGATTTTACGAAAAAAAGTTTTGAAACAGTTACTTTTTGCGTTTCTCTTTGTTTCGTCGTCCGTGTCTGTCGCGGGTGACCATGAGCGGCCATGATCAACGACGATCAACATTTTCAAAACTTTTTTTCGTAAAATCGCGATAACTCGTGATGTTTATAAGTAAACCCCTTATGTCTATATATTATTTTTTTTGTAATTGTCTGCTCTAAAACTTTGTAGAACATTGTTACACTCTAAAAAATAACCCTGCAAAGTTAGAAAAAACACGAAATTTTAAAATGAAAAATTTTGTTCTCAATGAAAAAATGACCCTTCTAGGTCAATAAAGATTCGAAAAGTACATCAAATTTTCCATAAAATGACATGTTTCAAAATTTTTTACAGTCGAGTAACGGAAAATGGGAGAATTTTTAAAACTTTTTTAGTGTTTTTTTCAATGAAAAATACGTTTTTTCGGAATTCTGAGTACGCCATCAAATCGGGCTTCTAATTTTACATAAAAGTCTCTTTGACACCAAATTTCTATCTCATCACCGTTTCAGGCTGCAAATTATTGAAAAACACCTCATTTTTCGCATGTTCAAAAATGGAAGGGGTCGTACCGCCCCTCCGTCACGAGATATCAAAAAACGTACCTCGGTTTCGTGATCAGGGACAAAAGTTACCCCTTAGGACAAAGTTTCACGCAAATCGAAGAGGGGTCGGGGCAACAGCTGTGTGAGTTGGCGGAGAATTACCCTTATACCTTGATGCAACTGAAGCGTTTACTGACATCAACTTCAAAAATGTCGAGTCGTGTAGTGTATACAACAATTCTTCTTAAGTCACAGAAAAATTACACACACTGCTGAATCATATGAAATTATCCAAAAAGGCTGGTTCATATGAAAATTGACAGAATTCTTTGGATCTAAAGTCCTTGAGAATCCCCAATCTCCACTATAAATTTCCGCAGCAGCACGCCAAAGTTCTCATTATGCGCACGCTGGCTGTACTTTTCGTGGCCAGCTCATACCCTGCTGCGGGATCGCTTTGGGAAAAATACGGAACCGTCACCGCCAGGGTCTGGTTTATTATGCATTTCAAAAAATAAACTGGAAACTTGTCACCAGACTAAACATGGGCCCGTTTCGGCAGCAGCAAATGATGGGGCCTCAGATCCCGAACCGAATGAATGAATGGCTGCAATTCTCCACTTTGGGGACACACGCTAGAAGGAAATCTCCCGTGGGAACCACCAGAGTATCCCCCCAGCAGATTCCGGGCGTTGATGCAGTTCTTGGCGCATTGGCTTCCAAAGTGGGGCCCGCTGCGCTGGTGGCGGTTGAATGAGACGGTTGATTGTGAATATGAAAATTAGTGAATAGTGTATAGGTCATCGCTGAAATTTTAAAGTTATCGCAGTTTTAGTGAAAAAGTTGATTTTTTGCCGATTTCGTTATTTTCCGGTTTTTGCGCGCGGCGCGTCGAAAAACACGGATTTTATTTTCAAAAAATCATATCTCGGAATCCTGTTAATGAACTCCTCCCATTTTTTAGTAAGTTAAGTGAAAATGTCGGAGAAATCCGATAAAAATATTTTCAGACATAGGCTCTTTGGTCCAGACACCGTCAAAACGACATTTTAATGTTTCATATGCCCTTTTCATATGTTAGGCTAGATTTTTGAAACTTGTTGCTATGTTTTTTGAAAAACCAACTTATCACCTTTCATTTGCGTATAAGACAATTGAAATCGGTTGAAAAGGCGAGGAGTTATGATTTTTCGAAAAAAGTGGTTTTTGCGAAAATAGCAATTTTTCAGACCACCCTAACACGGCATAGGTCACATTAATGGCCAAATAAAAAAATACGGGTCTAATTATATCGGCCAGGGAACCCCCAGTAAAATTTTAAGACCGATCCGAGCACATTTGTTTTTTCCATGCTGTTTTCGTGGGGAATTGCTGAATATGTATATGTATTGTATTTGTTTTTTGTATAATTAAAAAAAATCAATTCGACATAAATTTAAAGTCGATTAAAACAACCCTATCAATAAATCAAAGTTATGTTTCACAAAAATATTTATCTTTTATCACAAGTTTTGCAGAGTTAAAATTTTAATAATTTTCAGGAAATGTAGAAAGTTTGTCTTTTGTAACAAAAAACACAGAAATAAATTGTTATCACATAATTTTATATAATTATTAAAAAATAAAACTCTTGAATAAATTTGGAGCCACATTTGAAAGAGGCAGCACTATATTACTATTACGGCCTTTCTTCCCATTGAAAGGCGTGTAATGAAAGGCCGTAAGAGCAATGTCGTACCACCCCTTTTGAATGATGGTTCAAAAAAGAAAAAAATTCTAATAAATTTAAAATTGATTTAATTCATTGCTTTTTGAAGAAGGGTAATCAACAACTTGTTAGATTTAACCCGATTTCTTCAAAGATAAAGCTTTTCACAATCAGGAAATGGATCCCAATCATACAAAATCCCTCTCCTGAAGAACCATACTGTTCTGCCACCAGTATCACTCCCTGACTTCACCTTCATTAACCGCGAGTCACATCAACGGCTCAACGATTTGCCGCTCGCGGATATCTTAATTTGCTCCACTATCAATCTAGCTTAATCGAACAAAAAGCACCGCTTCCAGAGGATAAACACAGAAACACCAGGCCCCCAAAAACAGTAATCGCCCAGTGACCTCCCCTCAAAAATTGACGACTTTCCCACACCCAAAGTTTCCAAAGTCTCGAACCCCCCAGCGGGAGGGGAGATCCCCAGGTGGTGACAGGTGTGAGGTTGATCCAATTCCAAAGCAGCAACCAACCGTTCAACGGAGAAGAAAATAAATCGAATTTAATTCAACCAAATTACACACAATAAATCCAAACTAGAATTTTCAATGGCACTCATTAACATTAATAAAATTGTACGCCCATTGATAACACTCTCTCAACACCCGAACGACCCGGCCAAAGAAGAGAGAGAGAGAGTGAGAAAGGCCCCGGGGGGAAATGGCAGAAGAATTGACGACGACGACGACGATGGCCATCACCTGAGCTATTGGCCGTGACTGAACGGGCAGCAGGTTGAACCGAGAGGGCGGAAATCATGGTGACACTTTTGAGATGCCGCCGCCACCGGTCGAGCAGGGTCGTCTTTGGCCAAGTTCGGGGGATTAAATTGTGATTTGTGTGAGGTGGGGTGATTTTGCACTTTAAATTTGAATTAAACAGCGAAGACAAACTTGTCGTCAGTTTTATCTACTCAAACTGAACAAAAATCACAGCACATCCAAAGTAACCCAACCCAACGGTGCCCTACACGGAAAACCGTTTCACTCGATTGCTCTATTGATTATGCGTATCTTGTTTGAGAGCTTGGACTTGGAGCAGGGGTGAAAAGATTTGAGGCAAATAAAAAGTGGTGTATAAAAAGCTTCACTAGAAACCAAGTTGAAAATGATGGCGACTTAAGTCCTACAAGGATGAAGAAAAAAGATGCCCTCGAGGGTGATGACAAATTCCAGAGTAAAGTGTCGTCGAGTGGTGCCAATTAATAATTTTCTTTTTTGCCTCAGGATAGAGAAGAATTTCTTTTGGAGGAAGATTTTTTTCTGATTTTAATTCAATGCAATCGTTTGCTATTTGAAAGTTCGTTTGTAGATATTTAACAAAACAGAATTTAATTGAGAATCGAGCAAAAGAGAATGAAAGACAACTTTTACTAATTATAAACTAGTCATGTGAAAACATATCAGATTTGTGGTCAAAGACATCAAAGGAGCTTTAAAGTAAAGATTTGTCCTTCAGTGAGTTGATAAGCTCAAAAGTAAGTAGTCTCAAAGATTTTTTTTACTATGGGACACTTTCTAACAACTTGGTTTGCTCAAGCTGTTCAAATAAAGATCATAGAAAGCTTTACAAAAAATCTCAACAACAATTCAATAACATAAGGTTTGATACTTCCAATGAAGCCAACCTGCTTGCTGAAGCAGCAGAAATCCCATTCGGTTGAACCACAGATTCAGCGCCAGTAAAGTAATAAATAGCCCATTATGGAAACTTATGAGATGTGGCATTTCCAATTTTTCCAGCCGAACCCCCCAACGGAAAATTCCTCCCAGCAAAAACACGGACCCAGAACGAAATGTGGAGGCCCTGTTTTTTACGCTCGTTACGTTAAATCAAATGCCCTCCTCGATGCCAGATTGGAGGGCTAGTTTATTGTTACGGCATAAACATATTATTGACACTTCATGCACGAGTTGGGTTTGGTTAACCTTGGACAGGTTTTTTTTCTCTTTTGTTCAGCAATAAATTTTCCTATTTTTTCCAAAAGCATTTTTTGATAGTTCAATATTTAGTTACTCTCCAGAATAAAAAATTTCCCAGTAATCCAATTGTCAGGATGGTCCATTCCTCCGAATAGACCCAAAACCAAAACCACATTCCAAAACCATAACCAAATTCCAAAACCAAAACCAAATTCCAAAATCTCAAATTTCAATTTACAATTTCCAATTTCCGTTTTCCAATTTCCAATTTCCAATTTCCAATTTCCAATTGCCAATTGCCAATTTCCAATTTCCAATTTCTTATTTCCGATTTCCAATTTCCAATTTCTAATTTCCAATTTCCAATTTCCAATATCAAATTTCAACTTTCAAATTTCATAATTCCAATTTCCAATTTCCAATTTACAGTTTTCAATTTACAATTTACAATTTACAATTTACAATTTACAATTTACAATTTACAATTTACAATTTACAATTTATAATTTACAATTTACAATTTACAATTTACAATTTACAATTTACAATTTACAATTTACAATTTACAATTTACAATTTACAATTTACAATTTACAATTTACAATTTACAATTTACAATTTACAATTTACAATTTACAATTTACAATTTACAATTTACAATTTACAATTTACAATTTACAATTTACAATTTACAATTTACAATTTACAATTTACAATTTACAATTTACAATTTACAATTTACAATTTACAATTTACAATTTACAATTTACAATTTACAATTTACAATTTACAATTTACAATTTATAATTTACAATTTACAATTTACAATTTACAATTTACAATTTACAATTTACAATTTACAATTTACAATTTACAATTTACAATTTACAATTTACAATTTACAATTTACAATTTACAATTTACAATTTACAATTTACAATTTCCAAAACCAAAACCGAAACAAAAACTAAATTCCAAAACCAAATTTTTAATACCGACACCAAATTCCAAAATAAAAACAAATTCTTATACCAAAACTCAAATTAACACTTTTACATCTATGATTTAAGGTATTAATTCTTCTTTCAGATATTTTTTTTCTGATTTCGTTGTTGAGGGTTGATTCTCGCTACCATTATGCCCTCAGCTTCTGCCATATCCAGCGGATCAGTTTCAATATCCTCCTCCTCGGATGTGTGCGCTTCACGCTTCGTGCCAGCTCTTTCGGTCGACTTGACCGGCATTCATCATAGCCCGGGTCAGGCAAGGCTAGTGCGTCTCCTGGTCCTGAACGGTGCCAAATCGGCCCAGCCTCCCCCAAATGCTAGCTGGGTGTTTTTTATACCGCGTCATTTATTTATGAATATGAAAAGCGAGTTCGGCCATCGAGTTGTTCTGCCTCAAAAGAAAACCTGTAGCCCCTGCTGCAGCAGCAGCATTGAGATACATTACGGTGATCATGGAAAAATCATGTATAAATTATGAAATTACCTCCATTAGGCACAACTCGCAGTTCTTGCGTGCATCGCTTTGGCGCGAGATGCTTTAGAAAGGGGAAGGGATCAGTGGGGTAAAATCAGAGTCATGTTGAGTTATTAAAACTAGATTTGTTACGACGACGACGACGCATTTTCACCAAAGTCTAACTTTACCCCACTGCCCCTCTAAAGTAGGCACGTTTGGCCACTTCAATACCTAAAGTAGCCCCGGAACTCGCCAAACAAAACGGTTGCTGAAAAGGCTCAACTCTACATGCCAGGACCCACGAGCTGGGTTGTCGTGTCTCACGGCAATCTTCGCGCTATTTGAGCGATTATCCTAGCCCCGGTTGACTGACTCCTCGTTGCTGCAGCTGCTGCCCGGTCTTTGGATGTCATGCCGTGAGATGAAGAGTACCGAAGATCAAACGTACTTTAACGCTTCTTCCACGCGGTTTCGACACGGCGGTGGTAATGTTTGAGATATGCAGATAGCCGGATCAGCTGTTTTGTCAAAGGTACTTTCTTCAAACTGGAGGGTTCACCTGCTCCTTCGGGATGATCCGGAAAGCTCGTGCCAATGCCGTTAACCGCTAACACCACCATCGCGCTAACAGTTAGGGTGGATTTTCATGGATTTTTCGATGACCGACATCGAAAGCGGCTTTCGATGCTCGTGGTCAAATTTGGTCGAAAACTCATATTTTTCGACCAAGTTAAGTGGTAAAATAGTTTAGATTGATTGTTCATGGCAGTACGAACAATAAAAATAAACACTAATTGCCGGAAAGCCCCGAAAATGTGATTTTCCGACTTTTGATTTTCGATGCACGAGCATCGTAAGATGACCGACATCGAAAGCATAGTCACTACCATGCTTTGCTAAAATGTCAGTGCATCGTAGTTCGATGCCTGTCCTGTCAGCCATATTGCTGCCGCGACACCATGGACACAAACCAAATAACGCTGTGAAATATTTCCGTGAATATTTCAAGCAGGCAAGCGTTTCAAGCGTTTTGTGGCAAACACATGAGATTTTTCCGAAGCCAAAATGGCAACAATGGAATCGGCTGATGTTGATGTCGACAAAGTTTTGAAAAGAGGCGATAGGCTACCTCAAATTATTTTAAAGTGGGTTTTTACGTTTTCAAATAACAAGAAAGAATTTTGATTTTATTTCACAGCATGAAATGTATGTAATTCAAGGAAAATGTTGATTGCCACCTATGATACGAGTGTTTCCCATAAACATAGAACATTTTTAAACAGTACGCTAGATCAAAGTGTGTACGGTTTACCATGCACGGAAAGTTGAAAACATGGAAAAAAATAGATTTTTTTTTCATATTTATTTTTATGGAATAAATATTTAATAATTGCATCATAGTTCTGGCTGAAGGTTAGAAGGGTGGGAGAAATTAAGAAGAAAAGCTAGTAATGGAATGGAATTGATGTTATTTATGAAAGCAGGAATGAGTAGTCGTGATTGGAGTTATTGGAGTCGGGTGATTTTCGTAGACCCGGAGTTGTAGCTGAAACCGTCAAATTCTTGAAAACCGAAGTGGTAGTTGACATATTTTGGACAGGCCCCAAGCCATGGCAGGTACATTCGGGTGGTAGCCCCCTCCCCCCACCTCATTTTTGGAAGACATATGAGAGAGAGAGAGAGAGAAGAAGAAGAAAACAAATTTTCTAATTTAGATTAAATTAAGAAACTACGAAAATAAGAAATTAGGAAAAACACGAATAAAGAAATAAAGTAATAAAGAAATAAAGAAATTAAGTAATAAAGAAATGAAGAAATAAATAAAGAAATTAAGAAATAAAGCAATAAAGAAATAAAGAAACTAAGTAATAAAGAAATAAAGAAATAAATAAAGAAATAAAGAAATAAAGAAATAAAGAAATAAAGAAATAAAGAAATAAAGAAATAAAGAAATAAAGAAATAAAGAAATAAAGAAATAAAGAAATAAAGAAATAAAGAAATAAAGAAATAAAGAAATAAAGAAATAAAGAAATAAATAAAGAAATAAAGAAATAAAGAAATAAAGAAATAAAGAAATTAAGAAATTAAGATATTAAGAAATTAAGAAATTAGGAAATTAAGAAATAAAGAAATTAAGAAATTAAGAAATCAAGAAATTAAGAAATCAAGAAATTAAGAAATTAAGAAATTAGGAATTAAGAAATTAAGAAATTAAGAAATTAAGAAATTAAGAAATTAAGAAATTAAGAAAATAAGAAATTAAGAAATTAAGAAATTAAGAAATTAAGAAATTAAGAAATTAAGAAATTAAGAAATTAAGAAATTAAGAAATTAAGAAATTAAGAAATTAAGAAATTAAGAAATTAGGAAATTAAAAAATTAAGAAATTAAGAAATTAAGAAATTAAGAAATTAAGAAATTAAGAAATTAAGAAATTAAGAAATTAAGAAATTAAGAAATTAAGAAATTAAGAAATTAAGAAATTAAGAAATTAAGAAATTAAGAAATTAAATTAAGAAATTAAGAAATTAAGAAATTAAGAAATTAAGAAATTAAGAAATTAAGAAATTAAGAAATTAAGAAATTAAGAAATTAAGAAATTAAGAAATTAAGAAATTAAGAAATTAAGAAATTAAGAAATTAAGAAATTAAGAAATTAAGAAATTAAGAAATTAAGAAATTAAGAAATTAAGAAATTAAGAAATTAAGAAATTAAGAAATTAAGAAATTAAGAAATTAAGAAATTAAGAAATTAAGAAATTAAGAAATTAAGAAATTAAGAAATTAAGAAATTAAGAAATTAAGAAATTAAGAAATTAAGAAATTAAGAAATTAAGAAATTAAGAAATTAGAAATTAAGAAATTAAGAAATTAAGAAATTAAGAAATTAAGAAATTAAGAAATTAAGAAATTAAGAAATTAAGAAATTAAGAAATTAGAAATTAAGAAATTAAGAAATTAAGAAATTAAGAAATTAAGATATTAAGAAATTAAGAAATTAAGAAATTAAGAAATTAAGAAATTAAGAAATTAAGAAATTAAGAAATTAAGAAATTAAGAAATTAAGAAATTAAGAAATTAAGAAATTAAGAAATTAAGAAATTAAGAAATTAAGAAATTAAGAAATTAAGAAATTAAGAAATTAAGAAATTAAGAAATTAAGAAATTAAGAAATTAAGAAATTAAGAAATTAAGAAATTAAGAAATTAAGAAATTAAGAAATTAAGAAATTAAGAAATTAAGAAATTAAGAAATTAAGAAATTAAGAAATTAAGAGATTAAGAAATTAAGAAATTAAGAAATTAAGAAATTAAGAAATTAAGAAATTAAGAAATTTCAGAATTTCAGAATTTCAGAATTTCAGAATTTCAGAATTTCAGAATATCAGAATATCAGAATTTCAGAATTTCAGAATTTCAGAATTTCAGAATTTCAGAATTTCAGAATTTCAGAATTTCAGAATTTCAGAATTTCAGAATTTCAGTATTTCAGTATTTCAGAATTTCAGAATTTCAGAAATTTTGAATTTCTGAATTTCTGAATTTCTGAATTTCAGAATATCTGAATTTCTGAATTTCTGAATTGCTGAATTTCTGGATTTCTGAATTGCTGAATTTCTGAATTTCTGAATTTCTGAATTTCTGAATTTCTGAATTTCTGAATTTCGGAATTTCAGAATTTCAGAATCTCAGAATTTCAGAATTTCTGAATTTCAATTCACCCCATGTTTGTATAGTTGACTCTCTGGCTGTCAATTTTCTCAATATCAATATGGCTCCATCTATCAATTATTTTCAGTCCTTCAAATAGCATACTTTGATTTTTCGTTCTATAATTAGATACTTCCGTTGTCGCCGGTCTTATTTTGGTCTTTTTGTCGTGCTCTACTAAATGCCGCCAAACATTATTAATATTAATATTATTTTGTTCTATCCGGAAATAAATTTTGAATGGTTCTAAATTAAAGTTCCCCTGCATTTGTCTAAAATTTTTATCTTTGGTTTTCCGTGCACGTGTTGCTTTTTGTTGACGTTTCCCCAAGCGTTTCTTTCCCATTTTCTACCGTTCCTTCTTGAAACGCTTGCGGGAAAAATGGCGGTCTGCCCGTTATTTAGGTTTGAGTCATAGCTAAGTCATAACGCCATCCAAGAGCATCGTAAAAATTTCGATGCTCGTGCATACGATGTCGTTGCATGATCCATGAAAATCCAGCCTTAGGCAAGAAGGAACGGTAGAAAATGGGAGAGAAACGCTTGGGGAAACGTCAACACAAAGCAACACGTGCACGGAAAAACCAAAGATAAAAATTTTAGACAAATGCAGGGGAACTTTTAATTTAGAACCATTCTAAATTTATTTCCGGATAGAACAAAATAATATTAACATTAACAATGTTTGGCAGCATTTAGTAGAGCACAACAAAATAGACCAAAATAAGACCGGCGAGAACGGGAAGTATCTAATTATAGAACGAAAAATCAAAGTATCTGGAGTTTTTTTTTTTTTGAAAAGGTCCTATAAACCAAATTTTCATTTTTTGCTTTTTGGTTGTTTTTGAATACCCCTGACTCAAGGCGGGGTCCTTTTCAAAAAAAAACTCCAGGTATGCTATTTGAAGGGACTGAAAATAATTGATACATGGAGCCATATTGATATTGAGAAAATTGACAGCCAGAGAGTCAACTGTACAAAATTGAAATTCTGAAATTCTGAAATTCTGAAATTCTGAAATTCTGAAATTCTGAAATTCTGAAATTCAGAAATTCAGAAATTCAGAAATTCAGAAATACAGAAATTCAGAAATTCAGAAATTCAGAAATTCAGAAATTCAGAAATTCAGACATTCAGAAATTCAGAAATTCAGAAATTCATAAATTAAGAAATTCAGAAATTCAGAAATCCTGAAATTCTGAAATACTGAAATACTGAAATTCTGAAATTCGGAATTTCTTAAATTATGAAATTAAGAAATTCTGAAAATATGAAATTAAGAAATTTAGAAATTGAGAAATTCTGATTTTTTTTTCTTAATTTCTGAATTTCTTAATTTCTGAATTTCTAAATTTCTGAATTTGTGAATTTCTGAATTTCTGAATTTCTGAATTTCTGAATTTCTTGATTTCTGAATTTCTGAATTTCTGAATTTCTGAATTTCTTAATTTCTTAATTTCTTAATTTCTTAATTTCTTAATTTCTTAATTTCTTAATTTCTTAATTTCTTAATTTCTTAATTTCTTAATTTCTTAATTTCTTAATTTCTTAATTTCTTAATTTCTTAATTTCTTAATTTCTTAATTTCTTAATTTCTTAATTTCTTAATTTCTTAATTTCTTAATTTCTTAATTTCTTAATTTCTTAATTTCTTAATTTCTTAATTTCTTAATTTCTTAATTTCTTAATTTCTTAATTTCTTAATTTCTTAATTTCTTAATTTCTTAATTTCTTAATTTCTTAATTTCTTAATTTCTTAATTTCTTAATTTCTTAATTTCTTAATTTCTTAATTTCTTAATTTCTTAATTTCTTAATTTCTTAATTTCTTAATTTCTTAATTTCTTAATTTCTTAATTTCTTAATTTCTTAATTTCTTAATTTCTTAATTTCTTAATTTTTAATTTCTTAATTTCTTAATTTCTTAATTTCTTAATTTCTTAATTTCTTAATTTCTTAATTTCTTAATTTCTTAATTTCTTAATTTCTTAATTTCTTAATTTCTTAATTTCTTAATTTCTTAATTTCTTAATTTCTTAATTTCTTAATTTCTTAATTTCTTAATTTCTTAATTTCTTAATTTCTTAATTTCTTAATTTCTTAATTTCTTAATTTCTTAATTTCTTAATTTCTTAATTTCTTAATTTCTTAATTTCTTAATTTCTTAATTTCTTAATTTCTTAATTTCTTAATTTCTTAATTTCTTAATTTCTTAATTTCTTAATTTCTTAATTTCTTAATTTCTTAATTTCTTTATTTCTTTATTTCTTTATTTCTTTATTTCTTTATTTCTTTATTTCTTTATTTCTTTATTTCTTTATTTCTTTATTTCTTTATTTCTTTATTTCTTTATTTCTTTATTTCTTTATTTCTTTATTTCTTTATTTCTTTATTTCTTTATTTCTTTATTTCTTTATTTCTTTATTTCTTTATTTCTTTATTTCTTTATTTCTTTATTTCTTTATTTCTTTATTTCTTTATTTCTTTATTTCTTTATTTCTTTATTTCTTTATTTCTTTATTTCTTTATTTCTTTATTTCTTTATTTCTTTATTTCTTTATTTCTTTATTTCTTTATTTCTTTATTTCTTTATTTCTTTATTTCTTTATTTCTTTATTTCTTTATTTCTTTATTTCTTTATTTCTTTATTTCTTTATTTCTTTATTTCTTTATTTCTTTATTTCTTTATTTCTTTATTTCTTTATTTCTTTATTTCTTTATTTCTTTATTTCTTTATTTCTTTATTTCTTTATTTCTTTATTTCTTTATTTCTTTATTTCTTTATTTCTTTATTTCTTTATTTCTTTATTTCTTTATTTCTTTATTTCTTTATTTCTTTATTTCTTTATTTCTTTATTTCTTTATTTCTTTATTTCTTTATTTCTTTATTTCTTTATTTCTTTATTTCTTTATTTCTTTATTTCTTTATTTCTTTATTTCTTTATTTCTTTATTTCTTTATTTCTTTATTTCTTTATTTCTTTATTTCTTTATTTCTTTATTTCTTTATTTCTTTATTTCTTTATTTCTTTATTTCTTTATTTCTTTATTTCTTTATTTCTTTATTTCTTTATTTCTTTATTTCTTTATTTCTTTATTTCTTTATTTCTTTATTTCTTTATTTCTTTATTTCTTTATTTCTTTTATTTCTTTATTTCTTTATTTCTTTATTTCTTTATTTCTTTATTTCTTTATTTCTTTATTTCTTTATTTCTTTATTTCTTTATTTCTTTATTTCTTTATTTCTTTATTTCTTTATTTCTTTATTTCTTTATTTCTTTATTTCTTTATTTCTTTATTTCTTTATTTCTTTATTTCTTTATTTCTTTATTTCTTTATTTCTTTATTTCTTTATTTCTTTATTTCTTTATTTCTTTATTTCTTTATTTCTTTATTTCTTTATTTCTTTATTTCTTTATTTCTTTATTTCTTTATTTCTTTATTTCTTTATTTCTTTATTTCTTTATTTTTCTTTATTTCTTTATTTCTTTATTTCTTTATTTCTTTTTTTTATTTTTTATTTCTTTATTTCTTTATTTCTTTATTTCTTTATTTCTTTATTTCTTTATTTCTTTATTTCTTTATTTCTTTATTTCTTTATTTCTTTATTTCTTTATTTCTTTATTTCTTTATTTCTTTATTTCTTTATTTCTTTATTTCTTTATTTCTTTATTTCTTTATTTCTTTATTTCTTAATTTCTTAATTTCTTAATTTCTTTATTTCTTTATTTCTTTATTTCTTTATTTCTTTATTTCTTTATTTCTTTATTTCTTTATTTCTTTATTTTTTTTCTTTACTTGCTTTTCTTCTTAATTTCTCCCACTCTTCTAACCTTCAGCCAGAACTATGATGCAATTATCAAATATTTATTCCATAAAAATAAATATGAAAAAAATCTAATTTTTTCCATGTTTTCAACTTTCCGTGCATGGTAAACCGTACACACTTTGATCTAGCGTACTGTTTAAAAATGTTCTATGTTTATGGGAAACACTCGTATCATAGATGGCAATCAACATTTTCCTTGAATGACATACATTTCATGCTGTGAAATAAAATCAAAATTCTTTCTTGTTATTTGAAAACGTAAAACCCACTTTAAAATAATTTGAGGTAGCCTATCGCCTCTTTTCAAAACTTTGTCGACATCAACATCAGCCGATTCCATTGTTGCCATTTTGGCATCGGAAAAATCTCATGTGTTTGCCACAAAACGCTTGAAACGCTTGCCTGCTTGAAATATTCACGGAAATATTTCACAGCGTTACTTGGTTTGAGTCCATGGTGTCGCGGCAGCAATATGGCTGACAGGACAGGCATCGAACTACGATGCACTGACATTTTAGCAAAGCATGGTAGTGACTATGCTTTCGATGTCGGTCATCTTACGATGCTCGTGCATCGAAAATCAAAAGTCGGAAAATCACATTTTCGGGGCTTTCCGGCAATTAGTATTTGTTGTTATTGTTCGTACTGCCATGAACAATCAATCTAAACTATTTTACCACTTAACTTGGTCGAAAAATATGAGTTTTCGACCAAATATGACCACGAGCATCGAAAGCCGCTTTCGATGTCGGTCATCGAAAAATCCATGAAAATCCACCCTTACAGGGAAGTTTGCGCGGAGAAAATTAGCCTTCCGGCAGCGAACTGTCATGGGCCAATTAGAAATGTGTGTGGACATAATTAGATAACTGGGAAAAATGGCTCGAACAGCTGACATCTTGAACTGGAGATAAGAATATTCACACATTTCGCTATTTAAACAATTATGGAAATTGGAAATTTGAGCTAATGATTTCTTTAGGCTTTTGTTGCCATGGCAACTTGACGTGGTCGATCGAATTAAAAACAATTCCGCCAGACAAAAGGCTTCATAATTGCCAAGTGGCAGATCGATGTTGAGTGGCCAACCCATCTCCCCTCCCCCACACCATCTCTTTCAACCGCAGACTCTTCATCTGCATATTCACTCCGACTGTCCCGTGGGGCCATTTCGAGACCCATTCCGGACTGCTCTCTTCCGGTTCGGTCCGTCTGTTTGTCTGGCTCAACACAACCGTCGTCCTTTTTCCGGGACCAGCAATACCGCGTGTGTGTCTGCGTTAAGTATGTATGACCGTAAATATTAATGGCTGGCTGAATGGAACGATATGAATTTGAAATGTACGATACTTTAAAGTGTTATTAAGATAAATTATCCACTCGTCAGGCCCGGTTCGGATCTCGGGAAAAGAACGCTCCATTCGACAATATTGTGCGCCGCCAGTTAACAGGCTGCTGCTGCTGGTTGGGCCTGGAATCCCAGAGCCGGAGACTCTGTGCCAAAGTGAGAGGAAATAAAAAGTGTCATATATTTGCGCGGGAGTACGCTACTTGAGACCGTCACAAGGACCAACGAGGAGGCTGGTACTTGGTGATTCTTTTGGAATCCGATAATAAATTATTTTAACTATTTTGAAATTTTAAATTGTTTATTCTGGTGCTTCTTTGACTCAGAAATGACTTTGATTTTAGTTTCTTCTTGCTACTTATACTAATCATTTAACGCAGTGATTCTCATCCTTTTTCGACCAACTTCATCGCCCCCACCATTATTTTTTGACTAATTTGTATCATTGCACAATTGAAATAATTTTGGTTCTAATGATCGTAGAATGATTACAATTTTTAAAACATGCTGGTAGCTCTGTTGTTGATCGTAATTTTGTTGTTAAAAGAAACACGAAAAATAGTTATTTTAAAACTCTAATATTTTTCAAAGTTTTAATCATGCCTAAAAGCATGCAGAAACTCCCAGAAATTAATGAAGATTAAGAATCAAATGAATGCAAAACATTACAATAATGTTTTACGCTTTTTAAAAATAAACCCTGAAAACTTTTGAAAACACGTTCAAACGCCTTTTTATTTTTATTGAATTACATATCGTCGCCGTCGTGCTAACTTGTCGTACGCGCATTTTGGGCCAAATTGAGTTAAGAAAGCCATTTTGTGCAGCTCACAATCCCAAAATTCGATTTCAACGATAACCAAAAAAATCTCTCGAAAATTTCTGTCTCTTGAGTCATAAAGTTGTTTCAATCTTGTCGTACTACCTTGTCACTGAAAATTGATGTAAGTGCGACAAATGGCCAAAGGGAATTCAGGTCAGAACGCGTTTGACGCACGTACAAGTTAGACTACCGTAAACATTTGTTGTTATAACTTGGGACTCCAGCAAACAACTTCAACCAAACTTTGGGACAATGCACATAATGGTTAGCCAAACAAAACGTGTTTGTTATTGTTTACATTGCGTGCTTTTGTTTTTGTTTATTCAAGGTCAAACATTGAAACGCGTTTTTTCGGAACGTCAAAATGGCAGGTGTGACAAGATAGCACGACGGCGTCGATATGAAAGGTATAATTCTATAACTTGTCTCTTTCTCAATTGATTTTTTACAACTCTACAAATTTCCTGTTAATTTGGTTTTTTTATTTATTATTTTGTCAGTTATAAATATATGTTGTTACTTTTCAGATCATTTCTCATTTGATCATTTGATTCAATTTTAAAACGTGTTGGACGTGTTTTTCCTCTGTAGTTGCTGCGCGAAAAGTGCTTGTGGATGGAGGTGGAAGATTCCTCCGACGATGAGTTTCTTCCCGTTGTCGGATCGCGGAAGCGGAAGAAGACAAGTGACAACGGAGCCGACGTCGGAATTGGCAACGTGGTACAGCTCCTCAACAAACAACAAGTTCAGCCCGCTGGTGAAGAACAACAACAACAATAACAATGGTAGCCCAGCCGGGAAAGGAAGCGTCCCACCGGTTCCAGTGGCCAAGAAACCACCACCTCTGGTGGTAAAGAATATGAGCTTCGGTAAGCTGAGGAGTGTAATGTAGTTCCCTCCGCTGCCGGGCGCAGCTCCGGACGGAAAAGCGAAGAATCGCCCCCCCTCGGCATTTTCCCCGAGTACAATCGCAGGTTCTAGACCTGCAAGACCAACTTGGACCAAGTAACGCTCGTCAGTTACATGATCTCCATGTACACCCAGAACTGGACATCGGCATACGAGAGGATAAAGAGCACGATTCGGTAGTAAAATGGTACTGTGTGCAGACTGAGAGGATAAATCCCGAAATTACCGAGAGTACTTTACTCATGGGTTCATATTCATGAAAGTTCTATCAATCTATCAAAAAATAAAAAGTACCGGTACCGAGACTCGAACCCAAGACCTTCGGCATATTGAACCGTGCCTTTGCGGTATGAGCCCCCATGGTTCGGTGATTAAGTGGCGGTCATTTGTCCATATTAGCCACTCAATAGAATGAACTGTTCCAACGAACGAATGAACACGCGAGAGGACTATACTCTCGCAAAACAGAACTTTCCTCACGTTCAATGCTTGAAAAGGGATCGATCACTGAACGGGACTGCTCGATATTCGATAGAGCTTTCTGCCAGCGATCATTTCCCAAAACGATATTTGATCGCTGACACACAACGCCTATCATGACCGTCATTGCTTGGCGACGGTCGGTGAACGTAAACCCAAAGACGAAACGAACGAAAATGAGCACCACTCAAGCAGCCGCCCGAACGAGACAACGTGCTCTTTCTCTTTCTCTCGTTTTTGTCTCTCTCTTCCTAGTGTATGCTGCGTGGTGACAGAAATCATATGATTGCTATCATAGGGACGTGGCGTTACATCGTGCTGCCACCTGGTTTTTTTAAGTGCAAGAGTGGAAAAGTGCTGAGTCATCGTCTAAAAATAGACGGCTTCCTATCTCGCCCAGCAAAATGAAGTCGATAAAGTAGTCGGTTTCGATGAGAAAAAGTGGAAAACGTGGTCTAAAAATAGCGACGCCATCCCCCTATTGAAGAGATGATCGGAATCTCGGTAGAATGTCAAACGACCGCTCTCTAGTCCAGGCTTGCCACAAATACAGATTTTTCAGCACAGTCCCGAAACACAAACGAATTTTTTTAACAGTTAAAATAAATTTGAGCAGTTTTTGTTAAACTGGCCAAAAAGATAAACATTGTTAGCATCTTTTGGCATGTTCAGTTTTTGGTAAGAATATTATTCTTTAAAGTTATACTCGATTGAGTGTTTGGTATGTGCCAAAAAAATCTGTATTTGTGGCAAGCCTGCTCTAGTCGTCTCCTGGAGGGAAGTCAATGATTGTGTGAGTGACTTTGCGTAGCACTCATTCCTTTGTGTGTGAAACGAACGAAAGCAGAATGTAAAAATCAAGTTGTCGTGGTGAAGACGATTGGAGTGCTCTGTCAGCTATCACAAACAAAGTCGAAATTTCGCAAGCCCTGCTCACGTTTCTTTTCGTGAGGACTATCCCCTCGTTCTTTAACTTTGGGTGTACGGATTAAAAGGAGTTATTTTTGTTATTATTATAGATTTGTTTTTAAACCGATCCTAATAAAAATAAGTTATGAATTAAAAAAAAATGTTTTTCATCGTATTTTTAACTTTTTGTACATGAATTTGAACACATTTCATAACATTACACCCAGAACTGGACATCGGCATACGAGAGGATAAAGAGCACGATTCGGAAGTAAAATGGTACTGTGTGCGGACGGAGAGGATAAATCCCGAAATTACCGAGAGTACTTTACTCATGGGTTCATCTTCAAAAAAAGTTCATCTATCAAAAAATAAAAAGTACCGGTTCCGAGACTCGAACCCAAGACCTTCGGCATATTGAACCGTGCCTTTGTCATATGGGCCACCATGGTTCGTTGACTAAGTGGCGGTCATTTGTCCATATAAGCCACTCAATAGGATGAACTGTTCCAATGAACGAATGAACACGCGAGAGGACTATACTCTCGCAAAATAGCACTTTCCTCACGTTTCTTTTCGTGAGGTCTATCCTCTCATTCTTTAACTTTGGGTGTATAAACTCCAAAAAAAAATTGATTTCGTTTTAGACCACATGTATTTAAAAGATTTTGAGCAGTTTAATAAAAGAAATATGTCCATTTTTATCCTGTTTAAAAAATATTACAAAAAAATCCTTTATTGTTTACAGTTGAATAACGAAAATTGGCAGCTCTTCTCTCTCGCGCACGAAAGATCGGTAAAAAGAATCCAAAAACATCATCATCTTGATTATTCGGCGGAACATCTTTTTCACTACTACACTTGCAAGTGAAACGTTACACGTCGGAAATTGGCCTGTCACATTTTGTAGATGGGCAATGTGTGTAAACAAAGTGGAATAATAATTTTTAGTGGTGGTTCTGGGAGAATTTCGGGAGCGATTTTCTTTTGCGTGATTTGCCTCCTCTCTCTTTCACGGGTGAAAAAAGTTCGCAAGCGAAATTGATTGTTTTGCGATTATTCCATCCCTGGTCGTACGTCGCATTTTGACGTTTCGAGAAAAACGCGTTTTAATGTTTGACCTTGAATAAACAGAAACGAGAACACGCAATGTAAACAATAACAAACACGTTTTGTTTGGTTGACCATTCTGTACATTGTCCTGAAGTTCGGTTGAATTTGGTTGCTAGAGTCCCGAGTTATAATTACAAATGTTTACGGTAGTCGAGCTCGTACTTGTGTCAAACTTGTTCTGACCAGAAATCCCTTAGGCCAATTGTCGCATTTACATCAATTTTTAGGCTGTGTCAAGATAGCACGAAAAGATTGAAACTTCTTTCATATAGGAAGAGCGACAACAATCCACGGAGTTTTTTCGGTTTTTACTGAATATCTCAGAATTGAAATCGAAATTTGGGGATCTGTGAAGGTCAAGAGGTGAGGCATTGTGAGTTGCACAAAGTGGCGTTTTTAACTCATTTTGGCCCAAAATCGACTTACGACAAGTTAGCACGGGAGCGACCATAACGAAGAGGGGTCGAGGCAACTGCTGTGTGAGTTGGCGTAGAATTGCCCAAATGTTCTAAAAAATAAAGTGGCTAATTTTTTTCGCATCGCTTTTGCAGAGATCGCCTTCTTTCCCTCACCACCGAATACACACGATTTGTACTTACTTCTGCCACGAGATGAGATATTACATCTCGTTTATTGCGTGTTGTGAAGACACTTTCCAGTTATTTTTATGCCTTTACCGGGCCAAGTATGAATATTTCATTGGCGCTTTTCTCGAGAGTGAAACGTTCCCGCCATATATGCATCAATTTGGTTGTTTTCTCCAGCTTGGCACACATTAAGTGAGTAAAAGTTGTTTGTGTCACTTTAATCATCCTCCGAAACGCATCACCGTTACGGAACATTTACTTCAAATTATGCTGGCGGTGCCATGCCATTCGCCAAAGTGCGTACAGCTCCCCATAACTCGCGCTGCAGTTGTTCGACAAATACGCGGAATCAGCAACTTCAGCAGTCAACAGTGCCGGGTTCTAGATAACAAATGGTCGGAACGTGTTGAAATCCGGGGTACCACCGGCAGGCAACCCTCGATTCCGGTTTGATAAACATATGCAATAAAAAGCCCCCCGTCTTTGGACTGGCGGTTGGTGCTGGGTTTTTTTTCGCTAGCCTAGCCCCCAAACTAGAGCGCCACCTGGGGCAAATGACGCTCAAAGTGGCGAGCCACGCCCAGATCATGGGTGGAGTTGCTGTTTTTTTCAAAGTTTCTGCTTTTGATTGCAGTTTTAACCTTAATATTTCGGAAGATAATTTGATTTATTTTATTTGTTAACATTTTATACCTAAGAATTTTTTGGAAATTGGTTTAAATGTTTAATTCATTCTGAATTTACTAAAGGGAATATATTTGATTAAAAAATGGTGTTAGGATACAAGTTGTATGCTGTGATCACACAAAAACAAAACATTTAAATTTCCCTACGCCCCTGCTCTCCAGCTAGAACGCGCACTCCATCAACGGCACCCAAGCTATCGCCTCCCCTGCCGGTAGCAACCCCGATTTAAATCACCCGTGGATGTTTGTGCGCGTCGATGACCAGCAATCTGGAGTTTTCCCCCGGTCCAGCAACTCAAATCGACCGCGGCGCGAAAATTTTGTCCAAACTCGGATCATCATCGCGGATCCCGGTTTTCTTTCCACCTGACTGCAGCCTCAATGATCCGTGACCGGCTAGCCAGACCAGAGCTCGGTGCGGCACACAGGTGGCCATGGGTCCAGTCCCGCCAACGTGCGTGCTAATCGAATCTGCACCCCCCAGAACTCGACGACCCCACGGACGACTGAAATCGCCCGAAAGAATTTTTGCACCTTCAGCAGATCGGCCCGGCCAAAAACCCACCCCCAAGTGGTGGGGTGGGGAACCTATGGTGGAGGTTGAGTAGATTGTTTATGATTATCGAAATTGAAATTTAATGCAAATCCAACGCCGCAGTAAATTGCGAGGCCCATTTGTGCGACGTTCAAATTACCCTCAAAGACGGAGTTATGGTCGCTGTGGAGTTTACGATTCGCAGGGCCAGAACCACCTGAGCGGGGCCGGACGGATAGATTTGTTCCGAAGGTTCAACGGCCAGAGCGGCGGCCAATGATCAATACGCGTTAATCAGAGCGATAGCACGTCCGTTGAAGGGTGAGGGGGGATTCGACGTGAGGCCGCGTGTACGTGTCCATCCACGAGATTTGAGCTGGAAAGATAGTCCGGTTGGTTATAGGGAATGGACGTAACTGTGGTGAAAAAGTAATTAATTTTGAAAATTTAAAATAGAGGATTTAACTTATTTTTGGAAAGTTTAGAAACTTGGGTTACAGTCATCCCACATATTCGGAACACCCACAAATTCGGAACACTTTTGTGATAATTATGTAAATAGCATGCCAAATGCATCTCTCCTGTTGACCCTACTATTTTAAGGACCTTTATTTGGACATTCGCTTGCTATTTCACTACCAAAAGTAGTTCTTTTTGAACAAACAACTGAATTTCGATACTGTTTTGTTCAGAGCTGCAAAACACGGCCTCCAAATTGCTTATTCCATTATTGTGGGATGTTATTGTGCCTCCCACAATTGTGAAACACCTGAATTTAACAGATATTTTCATAAAAAAAGTTATCAAACCATTTGTAAAACATTATTAAGCTTGAGTTTCATTGGTTCCATTGTGGGAAGTCATTATTTTGTAGAAAATATGTACTCCTGGAGAGAATCAAAGTTTGTTTTCA
>NC_051862.1:79633839-79663839 GCF_015732765.1 Culex quinquefasciatus | reverse complement strand
TACATAAAAGTCTCCATATCATATGTCCAATCGTTGTAAAGGGACCATCCATAAACCACGTGGACACTTTTTTGGGATTCTGTCACCCCCCCCCCCCTCGTGGACAATTGTCCATACAAAAATAAACTTTTTTGTATGGATCGTGGACAATCGCCATACCCCCCCCCCCCTAAAGTGTCCACGTGGTTTATGGATGGTCCCAAAGATATATGACAGACTTGATTTTCAGTTTCGTAAATTAGTTTAGCTCATCCAATTTCCCATAATTTGAGTCTTTTTGTAACATCTTTGACCATTTCCTCAAAAATTCTGAACGGAAAAAAAATCGTGACATCATCGTAAAATTTAAACTTTAAACTGAAAAATCGTACAATTTCATAGAAGTTGCGTGTATTTTTATGTCAGTGTATATTTTTTTCAGAAAGTCCGTCCAATTTCTGAAAAGTTTGTCTTTGATCACTTTTTGATACGATGCAGTAATTTTTAAAATACAAAATACAAAAATAATTAAATATCTAACGTCTTTCAATTAAATAACTAAATATCATTCTCGAGTAAAACTGGCTCTTTATACACAAAACTGGCTTATATAGGCCTAGGATAGCATGTCTACAAAGTTTCATTGAAATCGGAGAGGGTCGTGTACAAAAGTACCAGAAAAATGCCTGTTTTGAGCTGGAATTGCTCGAATACAATTTAAAATGCATTTAACTGCGTTGATTTTTTGTAGCGGAATTGAACCAGCCCAAAAATATTCCGAACATTTGTGAAATTGCGATTTAAAGTACCGCAGAAATTTAGTTTTTCGCAAAATAAACAGATTTCGTAAAAACATTAAGTGTAGAATACGAAGGTTCTTAAAACAACTTTTCTGATGTTTAATGCATTTTGAAACAAAGTTGTTCGCTACGATTTCGGTCCATGGCAAATTCTGTATCTTGAGAAGGGATTTTCTGATCGATTTGATATCTTCGACACAGTTTTAGGTTATGAAGAAGCCTGCTTTGGTATATAGGTTGTCAGTTTGAAGGATGTAAATAAAGGTTTAGATTACCTCACCATCAAAGCCTTCGAACGCCTAGAGTAGAGTAGGAATCTTGATCTTGATGGCACACCAGGGGAGGATTGATTTTTGTTTGGAATTTAATTTACTGCCGAACATCAATCAGCCGGCAGACGTCGCGAGTTTTGGAATTGTATTGAATCGGGCGTTGATATGTTGATTACGGAACGAACGCCCGACGACGCGCTGATTAATTACGACCGATGTAACTGTATTATGGCAGCTTGCAGGCGCGATTAAACCTCAACGATTACCGAGACGTCCACGGGCCGAATTCCGGGAGCTCGCCCGACAGCATCGCGGCTTTCGATCGACAGGCAGCTGGATTTTAGCGACCGATACCATCGCTATTTTTACTGGTTTCGGAAGCACCATATTTTACGAGGAAAGTTGGGCGTGCGCTGTTTGGGGGCTCCGGAATATAAATACGAGAAACTGGATTAGAAACTTTATTGACCTGCAGCAGCAGAAAGCTGGTTGCGGCTGGGTGACCTGAGTCTTATCACGCTAAACCATTGTAGATCTTGGAAGAACTTAATGTTTTCGGACAAGCTTTCGATGGCTGCTTGGAATTAATGACGATCTTTGCTGAAATCAAAAAATATCTTTTAGTAAATTACTCTTCATGAAAATAAAATAAAAAATAAGCTAACTCTAGGTAGTTGGACCCATTCAAAGCTATCCCTTAAATTACAGTGTAGTCCCATGCAGATGATTAGTGCGCCGCCAACGCAACACACGCCTCGTTTCTCGAAACAACCGGACTCTGATTACCAACAATCCGTACTTTTCTGATTTCCTCTTATCAAAATCACCCGATCCAGATCTACGCTCAGCAACGCTGTTCCAACTCCCATAAATATATCCAGATCCGCGATGGGTCTCCTTTTAATCCGGACAGTCCGGACCTCGGTCGGTCGTTTCCCGGCAACAAAAACGATGACGATGGCTGAGAAGAGAGAGAGAAGAAACCGGCCGGTCTGGCCTCGGTAATTGGAAGTCGGATTAGCAGTAATCAATCAATCTGCTTGCACTCTTTTGCACTCGTCCAAATCATCCCCCGTTGGTTGGCAGAAGGCTGGTTGAGGATGGGCTCGCGTGGCACCGTGTTCGACGGAACTGGGACGGAAGGTTGGTTGGTGTGTTGTTGGACAGCGCTCGGTTCATCGTAAACTGTGCTGAGGTAGGTTAGTACGCGGCTTGCGAGTTTATGGGAAGGACAGTCCTTCTACAATGAATGTGGATTTCTTCAAATTTGATCGAAATTAGATCCAGCTGTCACAACGCTTATGAGCCCTATTCAAATGTTGGTTCAGAAATGATGTATTAAGTACGCCTTTAAAAATGACTGTTAGTAATAAAGTAGTGATAAACGTTTTGAAATGCCACGAATCCTACCCAAACTTCTTCAAATCCCACTGTAAATCCTGGTCCTCGTCGAGACCCCCTAATCCATGGTGGTTGCTCATTGACAGTCGGCTGCCGGTTCGAATCGCCACCGACAGTATTTCCCTTGTCCAATAATAATGCGAGCACGATCAGGCTCTGCACTGCTGCTCGATTTTCTCAGCATCATCGAATGGAAATCAATAATGGGCTCCCACAGCGAGAGGGAGGGAGCTACTCCATCCTCAGTACATCGGTACAACAGCCAAGATCCAATACAATTGCTTCCGATCTAGTTGGACATGTAGCAGCAGGGCAGAAATCAGTGCAGTGCAGAGTGAACAACGTTGCATTCGAGAGTCAGCAGAATTGTAATAACATTATGAGTGATATTTCCACCCTGCTTCTGTGCCGATATGCAATGTTTTATGTAGATATGTTGTGAAACCACTCGTCGGATGTCGTAGAGCTACACGCTCGCTACTGCAATCACATTCAGGAGGGATGTTGCTGTTTGCAACAACAGAAACATGCACTACACTGTACACTGCACAATCGTCGGCGTTGTGCTATCTTGTAGCAAGTTGACTTTGTATCAAAATGAGTTGAATTTAAAGTATTTTAAGAAACTCTCCTGCATAGTAGTGCCATACGTATCTCGAGAAGTCCTCACGTAATTGACAAGATAGGACACACCCGAGACGACAGGCAGTCGTTGTTTTGAATTTCCAAACCACTCTCGCAGCTTCACATCCCAGCACCACCACCTCTGGTCGATGGTTATTACCATTATTATTGATTTTTATTTCATTCGATTACATATTCCAATCAGATCACAATCATCGCTAGCTCCAATCTCTCTCGCTCAACATAGTAAGAGTTCTGGGTATCACCACACATCTTGGACAGATCGATGAACGGAGCACGTTTCTCGGTGCACGCCGTCTTCTTCCAAGTTGTCCGTGTTGCAACAACTTCGTGCCCGGGAAACGGAGGGGGGAATCAATTGACGAATCAGTCGAAGAGGTGCTGATTTACCTCGTATGTATGCAACGACGTGCTGCAGATCCAGGCTCCTCTTCCGAGCAGGGTAGTGATGGATGTTTATGTTCCGATGCTTGGAGAAGATCCCGGGAACTAATTTTGCCTTTCTTGCAATTTTGCAATTCAGCAGTGCGCAGTGGTGACTGTCTCAGCGACAATCTGTTGCTGTAGCAGTTACTCATAGCAATTTGTAGTCGCCGTTGCGTTCAATTTGAATTTGTAAATTTTAGCACCTAGGATAGGATCCACTAAAAGTGTTCACAAAAAAAAAAACAAAAATACAAAAATACAAAAATACAAAAATACAAAAATACAAAAATACAAAAATACAAAAATACAAAAATACAAAAATACAAAAATACAAAAATACAAAAATACAAAAATACAAAAATACAAAAATACAAAAATACAAAAATACAAAAATACAAAAATACAAAAATACAAAAATACAAAAATACAAAAATACAAAAATACAAAAATACAAAAATACAAAAATACAAAAATACAAAAATACAAAAATACAAAAATACAAAAATACAAAAATACAAAAATACAAAAATACAAAAATACAAAAATACAAAAATACAAAAATACAAAAAAAGATTTTATTGCAACCATAAAAAAAGCACTGTCCCGCGCCATGTAACGCGTTGGATCGATAAACCCAATCAAAGATTAACTTCCTTATCCAATCGAACGCATAACTGTTCTCCCAGAAACGGCAAAGTGCACCAGTCTTGAACCTACTACCTAATGTTGTCCTACTCATGGGAACTCTCCCTCATGGCTGCTGAGGTCGGTCCAGAATAGTTGTCCACTGCTGAGGCTGACCATGAACAGCAACTTCAGCACCAAGTTCGACAATGACAGCAATGCCAAGTGATGAGCTATGCATATATGATGATGAACCACTGCACGTCCCCTGGACATCCCTCCCAGATCTGCCCAACTGTGTCGTCTAGCTGTCCCTGAGTTAGCTAAATCAGCCAGTTGTGGTAGCTCACCAGGACAGAGATGTGCCATGTTTCTGCTATGCAAGTGCAAAAGAAAATCAAATAAAAACCTACCTTAACACATCAGTGTCAGGCCGGGGCTCGTACGATCGGGGTGTCCCCCTCACCCCCCTTCAACAGAAGCAGGTTCCCAGCAACAATGACAGTTTTTCGCTCCAAAGTGGTCGTCGGTAGGCACTCGGTTATTACGACGGGGATGACTGATGGAAGAACACTGCAAAATAATAAATAAATGTGCAAAATGCATGCATAAAATGCTAAAACAAGCGCGTTTCTGCCCCCGGTGTGTGTGTGTCTGTCCCCACCAGGAGCCGCTCAAATGACGAAGACGAAGACTTGAGGTTGAACTCCAGGTATGCTGAAAATGTCCATTTGGATGCAAAATAGCCCACTGGATGGGAGTTTTGTGGTGAAGTCAGAGCAAAAGAGACCGGATTGGGAGATCGAGGGGGAGGGTGTTGAAGATTTGCAATCCGGTTCTGGTTCTGGGAGCTGGCTACTGGAAAGGGGAAGAACCAGGTATTTCTTTGGTTATTTTGATTTGTACTATTTACTTTTTGGTTTATGGAAATATGTCCAGTTAGATGAAGTGAGTGACGAACGACGTTTGGATTGATGATTTTGTTGCTTCGGAGTCAACATTTCTCACATCTTCTTATGAGTAATCAGTGAGGTTGTTCATGTGTCACTTGTTTAACACTCAAACGCTCGGGTAGTCATTTGACCCCTATTTTTTTTCTTAAAAATCTCATAACTTTTGATAGAATTGACCAATTTGGATGCTTCCGGGTGCAAAAGATCCAGATTTGTCTATATTTTCAACTGTCAGACGGAGGACAAATGTGGTCCATTTTTACCGGAGATATTTCGGATTCTGTTGGGGTACCTCGGCCCTCCTAAATGGATATTTGGCCAATATAATAAAAACTTTTCAACAGAATAAAATCGGAAATGATGCAAAACTTCAAGGAATCATCCTAAAACATCATCCTGCATAGATACATGACATGCTGAAGACCTTCGGGCATCCGGAAACGGTGCACTGAGCTGATGTCAATTGTTGCCCAACTGGCACCGGCTCCGCTGCCCCGTAGAACTTAACCATGTCAATTATTTTTGCAGGATGATGTATTAGGATGATGCCTTGTAGTTTTGCATCATTTCCGAAATTTTTCTGTTGAAAAGTTTTTATTATATTGGCCAAATACCCATATAGAAGGGCCGAGGTACCCCAACAGAATCCGGAATATCTCCGGTAAAAATGGACCACATTTGTCACCCATCTGGCAGTTCAAAATATAGACAAATCTGGATCTTTTGCAACCGAAAGCATCCAAATTGGTCAATTCTATCAAAAGTTATGGGATTTCTAAGAAAAAAAATAGGGGTCAAATGACTACCCGAGCGTTTGAGTGTTAATAAATTTACTAATAATTATTTATATTTTATTGAATTAGGAAGATTTGTTATTCCGGAAAAATGTCTATTATTTATGACTTGTTGAAGAATCATTCCAAAACCGAAAAAAATTGAAATCGCATAAATCATGTTAGGAAAACCATTTTGAAAATTCAACCGAAAGAAAACACATTGCAGTTATGGGGGTAGAGAACTGGGTCACACAATTACACATCCTCATATCAACTCCACTGAAAACAACAAAAAACAAAAAAACAAAAAAACAAAAAAACAAAAAAAAACAAAAAACAAAAAACAAAAAACAAAAAACAAAAAACAAAAAACAAAAAACAAAAAACAAAAAACAAAAAACAAAAAACAAAAACAAAAAACAAAAAACAAAAAACAAAAAACAAAAACAAAAAACAAAAACAAAAACAAAAACAAAAAACAAAAACAAAAACAAAAAACAAAAAACAAAAACAAAAACAAAAAACAAAAAACAAAAAAAACAAAAAACAAAAAACAAAAACAAAAAACAAAAACAAAAAACAAAAACAAAAACAAAAAACAAAAACAAAAACAAAAACAAAAAACAAAAACAAAAACAAAAAACAAACAAAAAACAAAAACAAAAACAAAAACAAAAACAAAAACAAAAAACAAAAACAAAAACAAAAACAAAAAACAAAAAACAAAAAACAAAAAACAAAAAACAAAAAACAAAAAACAAAAAACAAAAAACAAAAAACAAAAAACAAAAAACAAAAAACAAAAAACAAAAAACAAAAAACAAAAAACAAAAAACAAAAAACAGAAAACAAAAAACAAAAAATGTCCCGAGTTATAATTACAGATAATTACGGTAGTCTACCTGTGTCAAACGCGTTCTAAGCCGAAAACCCTTTGGCCATTTGTCACACTCAAATCAATTTGCAGGCTGTGTCAAGATAGCATGACATGATTGAAACTTCTTTCCTGCTTTCATGTGAAGAGCGACAACAAGGAACGGAGTTTTTTCGGTTTTCATTGAATATCTCAAGATTGAAATCGAATTTTGGGGATCTGTAAAGGTCAAAAGATGATTCATTGTGAGCTGCACCCAATGGCATTCTCAACTCAATTTGGCCCAAAATGCACGTGCGACAAGTTATCACGAAAGCGACGAATTTGAGCTTTTTGAGGAATTTCTTCCGAATCACCATCAATCCAACCTAGTTGGTCCTCCTAGAAATGACACGCGCAGTGCAAATCGACCAATTTAATGCCCAGAAATTACGAAGCAGGTCCCAATTAGGCAGGTTTACCGCCATCACCTCCACCACCATCCACCGTGCTCCAAATTACGACCTGTCGGAAAGTTTGGCCGCTGTCATTCACACCCGCCAAAGTTCGCCCCCATTGAGATCCGGAGGGTGGACTGGGCAAATCGAGTTGACATAGCTTTGGGCCAAGTGCGTAGGTTGATTCCAAGCTACACAGAAAAAAATGTCACAAACACCTGAGCTGACGACCAACTTGGAGGGGCTGCAAGACGAAGAAGCGAAGAAAGTCCACCGAACTCAACACCTGTGTGCCGTTGGCGATCCAATTTGAAGGATTTCTATTTTAAGCGAATGCGACATCGGCCCAGCGTCGGTCCGGCCGGAGTCTTGTAGAATTAATTGCTTTCTGATTTGTTCATGAATATTTTATGATTCGAAAACGACCGGGCCTATTGCTGGACAAAATCAGCCGGAGTGAGAGAAAAGCAAGTTTCTTCGGATCCACCCAACACGCGAATCCATTTCAGGTCAGTGTGGGTCGATCTGGGGTGTGTTTTGTTAGAAGTCCATTGAAAATATAAAATTATCCTATTTCTCATTATTAAAAGGAATTCAGTCCAATTCTACTTTCACCAGCAAATATGCAGATAAAAGTGAATTGAAAAGACCCACGTGTGCAGCACAGCAAACGCACCTTCGAGGCATTAGCTGCCACAATTTGCCAATAAATACCTTCTGCCGCAACGTTCCCAAAGTACAAGCTTCCAAGTGGCGGGGGTGAAAGTTGTTCGCTCCACCAAAGGCAGATAAACAGGTGACCATTATGTAAACAAACAAATAAATCCCTTTCCGCAGAAAATGTGTGTCCGAACCGGAGTGGGGTCAGCGGGGTAAAAACATGAAAGCACCACATGTGGCCCCTTCGACACCGGCGACAACGACTACGGTTTCACCAACCAGTTCCAGGGGTCAAACTTTGTCGTTACGCGATGTTATCCTCTACACCGCCGCGGTCCTCCTACTCAACGCGGAACCTGCTGAAGGTTGGCATTACCCGTGCAGGGGGAAATGTCTGTAATATTCTGTTAATGGATTTTCCCTTCAATAAAATAAAATATTAGTTTTGATATAAAAGACAAAAATATGTTATAGGTCAATGCTAAACTGTTAGAAACAAATAAATATCACCATATTCCAACATCAATCATAATAAGTTTCATCGAAAAAACAACACTATTAAAGAAATCATAAGGCTGGTACAAATATTTTTGAAAGTTTTTGACCAATTTTTATTTAAATGATCATTTATTAAAAAATTACAATTACCATGGCTTTTAATGAGACTTTGTACACATGCTATCCTATGCTTATATAAGACATTTTTGCCATTTGCACTCAAGAATTATATTTGAGAAGGGTGCAAGGTATTTTAATATTTTTTAAATCCTGATTTAAATGTTGCTGTATATCGAAGCCGCTGCATCATATCATAACTGGGTCAAAGATAAACTTTTTGAAAAAAAACACCGAAAGAAAAAACAACACGCCACATCCATGAGATTTTTTTAAGTCAAATTTAAAGGTTAGCCCACGATTTTTCATCGTTCAATTTTTTTTGTGAAAAAAAACTCACAAAACAGAGCCATAGCCTTTTTTATGCCTTAGGCAATTTTTATATCTGCAATTTGATTTTACAGTCTCGAAAATATTTTAACTGGACGTTCTCAGTGCTAATTTCTTGACCAATTGCTCTATTTATTAATATTTTTTTTTTCGATACATAAATTTGCAATAAGCCAATTATTTGAATTTTTGAAAATACAATCAAATTAAAAATAAAACTCATTACTGAGATTTGTTTAAAAAAATAATAAACTATGAACTAAAACACTATGAGAAATGGAATACGTCAGGCAACTTACTTATTTTTTATTTCTTCAATATATTTTTTGAATATGTAAATCAAGGTTAAATTTAAACAAATAATTATTAATTTGACTTTTTGGAAGCATTGAATTGATCAAATTTTTATTTCAAAAAATCTATCAATATATTCAAAAAATAGGTTTTCTGTCATACCTAGCATGATTTTAAAATTTTGGATTTGTGTTTATTCTGAGATTAAAGAATCTCACGAATGATTTCTTTTACACTGAAACCCAGACCAAAAAATGCAGAAATATTACAATTAGAAAAATTTACCTATTTTTGGAAGCTGAAATCTCATTTTTCTTTTTTTTTTTTCTTTTTAGTACAACCATTAGGGGTGCTCAAGATGGTCGATTTTTCAGAACATGGTTAATTCTGTCGCTTTTAGGCTCCCCTTGCGTATTGCATTTAAATTTTTTATTGGAATTTGTACGAAAATACCTTATTTTTTACATTTTGATTTTCATAATTTCTATGTTTTACTTAATTTAAATTCATTGCAATTTTCAACTTTATTATACCTGAACTTTAATTAATTAAATTTTTACCATAAGACATATATCAAATTTGTGAACCAAATGATTTGTTATTTATTCTGAATGAGAAAGCCAATTCTAGATCCAACGAAAATACTTACATTTTCTGGAATTCTATTGTAACAAAAAGAGCATATTTATTTTATTCAAGCATAACAGGGTTGAAATGTTTATTACAGCATTCATTTGAGTACTGAAAAGTTAGAAATTTCTGCAAGGCTCGTGCTTTAATACATATAATTGTTTGGAAATTGCATAGACTTCTTTAACTGACTTCAATTTGAAAACAGTAAAATTTATTTGAATTTTATGATAGTAATTTGGTATTTTATGAATGTGAAGTTAAGTTTAAAGGACATAAGATTTAACTGTTAAAAGTAAAATAAAAGCAATTGTCTAAAATTTCGCAAAACAACTTATCATAGTATTTTTTTCCTTTGTACGAAACTTTAACCTGTTTTGCCTTCCTCACTGAGGTAAGGCTATAATCCTGCTCGAAAAATGAACTTTTGAAAAACTGCTCGTAGACCTATACTCATGTATACCTATCGACTCAGAATCGAAAACTGAACAAATGTCTGTGTGTGTGTGTGTATGTGTGTGCGTATTCCCCTTGGTGCTCAAAATTCTTGCCAAGTTTTCTCGGCACTGGCTGATCCGATTTGAGTCAAACAAGTTACATTCGATTTGTTTTGGTGCCCCATACTGCACTATTGAATTGTTTGAAGATCCGATAAGTAGTTCAAAAGTTACGTATAAAAAAGTGTCAGAGTTGCGAATCAGGTGCTGAAATTTTGATGCCGGATCTCACTTATCTATATGAAAACTATGTCCGGATCCATCATCCGACCCATCGTTGGTTAGGTAATCAAAAGACCTTTCCAATGAGTCCAAAACATTGAAGATCTGGCAACCTTGTCTCAAGTTATGACAATTTAAGTGATATTTATGTACTTTTTTGAAGCCGGATCTCACTTAAATGCATGTAAACTGTGTCCGGATCCATCATCCGACTCATCGTTGGTTAGGTAATCAAAAGACCATTCCAATGAGTCCAAAACAATGAAGATCTGGCAACCCTGTCTCGAGATATGACCACTTAAGTGATATTTATGTACTTTTTTGAAGCCGGATCTCACTTAAATGTATGTAAACTATGTCCGGATCCATCATCCAACCGATCGTTAGTTAGGTTATCAAAAGACCTTTCCAATGAATCCAAAACATTGAAGATCTGGCAACCCTGTCTCGAGATATGACCACTTAAGTGATATTTATGTACTTTTTTGAAGCCGGATCTCACTTAAATGTATGTAAACTATGTCCGGATCCATCATCCAACCGATCGTTAGTTAGGTTATTAAAAGTCCTTTCCAATGAGTCCAAAACATTGAAGATCTGGCAACCCTGTCTCGAGATATGACCACTTAAGTGATATTTATGTACTTTTTTGAAGCCGGATCTCACTTAAATGTATGTAAACTATGTCCGGATCCATCATCCGACCCATCGTTAGTTAGGTTATCAAAACACCTTTCCAATGAATCCAAAACATTGAAGATCTGGCAACCCTGTCTCGAGATAAGACCACTTAAGTGATATTGATGTACTTTTTTAAAGCCGGATCTCACTTAAATGTATGTAAACTATGTCTGGATCCATCATCTGACCCATCGTTAGTTAGGTTATCAAAAGACATTTCCAATGAGTCCAAAACATTGAAGATCTGGCAACCTTGTCTCAAGTTATGACAATTTAAGTGATATTTATGTACTTTTTTGAAGCCGGATCTCACTTAAATGCATGTAAACTATGTCTGGGTCCATCATCCGACTCATCGTCGGTTAGGTAATCAAAAGATCATTCCAATGAGTCCAAAACATTGAAGATCTGGCAACCCTGTCTCGAGATATGACCACTTAAGTGATATTGATGTACTTTTTTAAAGCCGGATCTCACTTAAATGCATGTAAACTGTGTCCGGATCCATCATCCGACTCATCGTTGATAAGGTAATTAAAAGATCATTCCCATTAGTCCAAAACATTGAAGATCTGGCAACCCTGTCTCGAGATATGACCACTTAAGTGATATTTATGTACTTTTTTGAAGCCGGATCTCACTTAAATGTATGTAAACTATGTCCGGATCCATCATCCGACCCATCGTTAGTTAGGTTATCAAAAGACATTTCCAATGAGTCCAAAACATTGAAGATCTGGCAACCTTGTCTCAAGTTATGACAATTTAAGTGATATTTATGTACTTTTTTGAAGCCGGATCTCACCTAAATGTATGTAAACTATGTCCGGATCCATCATCCGATCCATCGTTAGTTAGGTTATCAAAAGACCTTTCCAATGAGTCCAAAACATTGAAGATCTGGCAACCCTGTCTCGAGATAAGACCACTTAAGTGATATTGATGTACTTTTTTAAAGCCGGATCTCACTTAAATGCATGTAAACTGTGTCCGGATCCATCATCCGACTCATCGTTAGTTAGGTTATCAAAACACCTTTCCAATGAATCCAAAACATTGAAGATCTGGCAACCCTGTCTCGAGATAAGACCACTTAAGTGATATTGATGTACTTTTTTAAAGCCGGATCTCACTTAAATGTATGTAAACTATGTCTGGATCCATCATCTGACCCATCGTTAGTTAGGTTATCAAAAGACATTTCCAATGAGTCCAAAACATTGAAGATCTGGCAACCTTGTCTCAAGTTATGACAATTTAAGTGATATTTATGTACTTTTTTGAAGCCGGATCTCACTTAAATGCATGTAAACTATGTCTGGGTCCATCATCCGACTCATCGTCGGTTAGGTAATCAAAAGATCATTCCAATGAGTCCAAAACATTGAAGATCTGGCAACCCTGTCTCGAGATATGACCACTTAAGTGATATTGATGTACTTTTTTAAAGCCGGATCTCACTTAAATGCATGTAAACTGTGTCCGGATCCATCATCCGACTCATCGTTGATAAGGTAATTAAAAGATCATTCCCATTAGTCCAAAACATTGAAGATCTGGCAACCCTGTCTCGAGATAAGACCACTTAAGTGATATTGATGTACTTTTTTAAAGCCGGATCTCACTTAAATGCATGTAAACTGTGTCCGGATCCATCATCCGACTCATCGTTGATAAGGTAATCAAAAGATCATTCCCATTAGTCCAAAACATTGAAGATCTGGCAACCCTGTCTCGAGATATGACCACTTAAGTGATATTTATGTACTTTTTTGAAGCCGGATCTCACTTAAATGTATGTAAACTATGTCCGGATCCATCATCCGACCCATCGTTAGTTAGGTTATCAAAACACCTTTCCAATGAATCCAAAACATTGAAGATCTGGCAACCCTGTCTCGAGATAAGACCACTTAAGTGATATTGATGTACTTTTTTAAAGCCGGATCTCACTTAAATGTATGTAAACTATGTCTGGATCCATCATCTGACCCATCGTTAGTTAGGTAATCAAAAGACGTTTCCAGTGAGTCCAAAACATTGAAGATCTGGCAACCTTGTCTCAAGTTATGACAATTTAAGCGATATTTATGTACTTTTTTGAAGCCGGATCTCACTTAAATGCATGTAAACTGTGTCTGGGTCCATCATCCGACTCATCGTCGGTTAGGTAATCAAAAGATCATTCCAATGAGTCCAAAACATTGAAGATCTGGCAACCCTGTCTCGAGATATGACCACTTAAGTGATATTTATGTACTTTTTTGAAGCCGGATCTCACCTAAATGTATGTAAACTATGTCCGGATCCATCATCCGACCCATCGTTAGTTAGGTTATCAAAAGACCTTTCCAATGAGTCCAAAACATTGAAGATCTGGCAACCCTGTCTCGAGATAAGACCACTTAAGTGATATTGATGTACTTTTTTAAAGCCGGATCTCACTTAAATGCATGTAAACTGTGTCCGGATCCATCATCCGACTCATCGTTGATAAGGTAATCAAAAGATCATTCCCATTAGTCCAAAACATTGAAGATCTGGCAACCCTGTCTCGAGATATGACCACTTAAGTGATATTTATGTACTTTTTTGAAGCCGGATCTCACTTAAATGTATGTAAACTATGTCCGGATCCATCATCCGATCCATCGTTAGTTAGGCTATCAAAATACCTTTCCAATGAGTCCTAAATATTGAAGATCTGGCAACCCTGTCTCGAGATATGACCACTTAAGTGATATTTATGTACTTTTTTGAAGCCGGATCTAACTTAAATGTATGTAAACTATGTCTGGATCCATCATCCGACCCATCGTTGGTTAGGTTTGAAGATCTGGCAACGTTCAGTCTCAAGTTATGACCGCTTAAGTGACATTTGTGTATTTTTTTATTGAGAAAAAGATGGAATTGGTGTCCAAACCCATCATATCACCAAATGTTGGTAAAAAGTGAGGAAGGCGCCAACCACATAGGTGGATTAAGTTAGTTTTTTAATAACTTTTTATCTCAAAAGTTCGGTTCTATTTTCATTTTTTGATTTGTTATACTTGACAAACATTGCCATTTTTTTAGTTAGGGAAGAGTAGTCATCAATGAGACACGGGGACCAATGATAAAATGGCTCTCACAAGTCGTAGTTTCAACCAATCAGGTTCATATTTGTGGAAAAGGTGTGTCTATTGGATACATTTCTGTCATAATAGTGGCTTTTGTTATAGACGCTGCCTTGCAAAGATATTCATAAATCACGGCGTCTTTTTCAGGGGGGTAGTATTTTTTGAGAAATAGCAAGAAAACTGTCATATACATATGAAAGTGTGGAACATCCCCGTTCATTTGCGGGGCGAACGAAAATCTTTGGTCGGGAAAAATCAAAGTTATCCTAATTTGAAGTTTTTCAACTTTTTTCCTATGGGGCCAAATTTCGTCTATTTCAATTTAGTATTGTTATAAGTCTACATGGGCATGATTTATGGTTCAGATCATATGATTTGTTATGGGAAATGATGCAAGGAACATTTTTCCTGAAGCACGCAAAGTGATTGAAAATAAGGGAAAAAAGTTATAAAGGTTTTGTTGAAAATTTGGGAAATTTTCTGATAAAATTGCACACCTCCTTCCCAAAAACCGCAATGTTTTTGATATTCAGATCATTATTTTGATAAATTCTTTTTTGAGAAATGTTTCTGGGCCCATTGAGTATATAAATCACTACAGAAAAGTGTAATTGGTTGGGTTTATGCTCAACTGTATGTTACATTTATGAATTTTGGATTTCACCGAATCAACATATTTTTGTGTGTTTTGGTTATAAAATGTACCGTTTACATTAAATTTTCACTTTTTTTTGTGAGTACATGGTCCACATGATATGTTTTGTATCTAATTGAGACATGCAGTGTAAATACAATCACAGGGTTTCTATTTCTATGCCTTTTGTTAATTTGTATTTCCATTTGGGCTATATTATTTGTATTGAAACTACAGAGTTAAACTTGCAATTATTGGTAATAACATAAATATTGCGTAAAAATCATTAAAAAGTTTAAATGTATGTAAATCTATTAATTTAATCTCAAATAATTGAGCTTAACATACTAAACAAGTCTGGCATCCAAATTTGAAACAACGAACAATACAACAATTAAATTGTTTTGCTAAAAACACACAAATAATTGATCACAGTGGCAGTGCGTGGCCGAATGGTTACGCTGTCCGCTTTGTAAGCAGATGATTCTGGGTTCGATTCCCATCTGCTCCAACCTTCCATCGGATGAGAAAGTAAAACGTCGGTCCCGGCCTTGGTTGTTGTTAGGCCGTTAAGTTATTCCAGGTGTAGGAGTCGTCTCCATGCCATAAGTACAAACAACACACCAAACCAAGCCTACTCCGGTGGAATCGCTGGCGGCGGTTGGACTCGCAATCCAAAGGTCGTCAGTTCAAACACTGGGGTAGAAGGTTCCTTGGAGTAGAAAGAGGTTTGGGTTCTCTCCCCCTTCAAGCCTTCGGACTCCTAGGTTCGAGCAGAAACTTGCAATAGAGACTTGCAATAGAGAATGTGGATGGTTTGATTTGATTTTGATTTACAATATTATCACCTGACCTCAATATAAGTACGAGATCTCTTGTGAGGTTTAATAAGACTAATACAAATGTGAAAATCTAATGGAAACGGTACATTTTATAACAAAAACAAACAAATATATGTTGATTCGGTTGAAATCCAAAATTCATAAATGTGACATAAAGTTGAGCATAAACCCAACCAATTACACTTTTCTGTAGTGATTTATATACTCAATGGGCCCAGAAACGTTTCTCAAAAAAGAATTTATCAAAATAATGATCTGAGTATCAAAAACATTGCGGTTTTTGGGAAAGCGGTGTGCAATTTTATCAGAAAATCTCCCAAATTTCCAACAAAACCTTTATAACTTTTTTCCCTTATTTTCAATCACTTTGCGTGCTTCAGGAAAAATGTTCCTTGCATCATTTCCCATAAGAAATCATGTGATCTGAACCATAAATCATGCCCATGTAAACTTATAACAATACTAAATTGAAATAGACGAAATTTGGCCCCATAGGAAAAAAGTTCAAAAACTTCAAATGAGGATAACTTTGATTTTTCCCGACCAAAGATTTTCGTTCGCCCCGCAAATGAACGGGGATGTTCCACACTTTCATATGTATATGACAGTTTTTTTGCTATTTCTCAAAAAATACTACCCCCCTGAAAAAGACGCCGTGAAATGTTTGACTCTGGGGTTTTAAAGTAAATTATGGATAAAAAATATACGTTTTCGCTCGAGAACTGCCACTGACAATAAAACTAATATTTCTTCAGATTTCTTTCAACGTCCCAAAGAGAATGAGTTGGGCTACAATGCCTTTTCATTCGGTTTGACCAAAATTAAGAATATACCCAGAATCCAGGGCTGTCTCATTGTTCCCCACTCATTTCAGCCCATGCGTAACAATGAGACACTTTCATTTTTTTCATTAAACTTTTCTAAATCTATTGGAATTTTTCAAAACATGAATTGAATGTGATTTTTGGCATACTTATTGAGTTTTAACCAAAAATATATAGTTGCTATATTGCGAGAGTATAGTCCTCTCGCGTGTTCATTCGTTCATTGGAACAGTTCATCCTATGAGTGGCTTATATGGACAAACGACCTCCACTAAGTCACCGAATCATGGTGGCCCATACGGCAAAGGCACGGTTCAATATGCCGTAGGTCTTGGGTTCGAGTCTCGGTACCGGTACTTTTTTTTTTTTTTTGATAAATGAACTTTTTTGGAAAATGAACCATGAGTAAAGTACTCTCGGTAATTTCGGGATTTATCCTCTCAGTCCGCACACAGTACCATTTTACTACCGAATCGTGCTCTTTATCCTCTCGTATGCCGATGCCCAGTTCTGGGTGTGGTATAAATTAATGGATTTTACAAAATTTTAATACTTTAAAATGTTCAAGGCAAGTCACTTGCTATGGAACAATACAAAAACATGATGTTTAACTAGAAAAGTATTGATTTTCGTAGAGTTTCACATTGTTCCTCAACTGTCTCATTGTTCCTGCCAAGTGCAATGAGACAGTTGAAGAACTCTGGCTGTAGACGTCAGATCGATCTCATATTTTGGTCAACGTTAGAACACATTAAAAGAAAGAATTCGCAACAAAAAGCTCTTTAAAACATGCTTATGAAGAATGAGATGACTCCAATCCCTGAATCCCCGAAAATCGGATCGGCGATTGGATCGTCTCGCATCTGCACTTTTGTTTTACGGCGGGTGCGTGTAGCCATCACCAACCCCCTGTCTCGCTGGAGGACCGTCGTACCAAGACAGTTTAGAGTCCCACCCTGGCACAGACGCTGCTCCGAGCCGCCCCTAACCTGGGGAACAGACGCTCGAGGGGGGGGGGTCCTAACTCTATCTGCTGTAAGCCGCCCCTAACCTGGAGAACAGACACTTACCTTAACGATGAAGCCGCCCCTAACCTGGGAACAGCCGCTCACGGGTAGAAGGAGTCGAAACCCCAATTGTTTTGGGCCGTCCCTAACCTAGGGTACAGTCACTCAAAAACGGGGTGGATTTAAAAATTGAAAATTCAAGTCATCATCGCTTGAAAATTGAGGATCTATTAGATAGAACTCAGAAATACTCTTTTTTGGTAATTATCATTCTTTGCAACACAACCAAGGGCTCTTAAAAGCAAATAAAATGGAATAAACTTTGAAGGATGGACAAAAAATACATTATTTTAAATCAGATTTATTTTAATGCGAAGTTCTACAGAAAGAAGACAAAAAAAGTTATAATGTACAAATGGTCACAAGTTCAAAATACTTTTTTATCAGGTGAAGCATAAAATCTTAGGTCATCAAGGGTCTAATGGAAACAACATTTGTTTAACCGCCAGCATGCCATGGGACCATCCATAAACCACGTGGACACTTTTTTGGAAATCTCAAAACCCCCCTCCCCCCCCCCCTCGTGGACAAATGTCCATACAAAAAAAATCTTTTTTGTATGGAGCGTGGACAAAAGCCATTTTCGAGACTGAAATATCTAGTCTGTCATATAGAAATTGCCAAAAACCATCAAAAACCCTATTTTTTCAACATTTTTGTTTTTAAAACCGCTGTAACTTTACAAGGATTGGACTTAGGATAATGGCCAATATGGAGACTTTCATGTAAAATTGTCTGGAAAATCGACTCTAGTGTCCGGATTTTGAAAATTTTGACGCTTAGAGCACTTTTCAAAAAAATAGTTACAGTAAATGATTTTTGTATTTTTTGAGGTGAGTTGCTCCATCCTGCATTTTTCGTGAGTCTTTTTGTAACATCTTAGGCTATCTTCACAAAAATTTTGAACAAAAAAAATCGTGGGCTCACCATCAAATTTGACTATTAAAATTTAAAATCAAAAAATCTCATAAAAGTGGAGTGTTTTTTCCTTTCAGTGTATTTTTTCCGAAAGCCCGTCAAATTTCCTACAAGTTTGTCTTTGACCACTTTTTGATACGATGCAACGACTTCGAGATACAGCAATATTTAAATTACGAAATACAAAAATATTTAAAACACTTACGCCCTTCTCAAATGTCACTATCGAGTGTAACTGGCTCAATATTCACAAAATGGCTTACATATGCCTAGGATAACATGTCTACAAAGTTTCATTGAAATCGAAGAGGGTCGAAAAAAAAACGAAACTATTGGCACTACGCCCCCCGGGGCATGGCCTTCCTCTAACGTGGGATTTCTGCTCCAGCGCCTCTGACGAGACAGGAGAAACCGGGACCGACGTTTTACTTCACCATCCGATAGAAGCTCAGCGGATAAGGCGGGAATCGAACCCGCGTCTCATAGCATCATCGGGATCGGCAGCCGAAGCCGCTACCCCTGCGCCACGAGACCCACGAGAAGAGGGTCGGGTACAACCGATTTCCTATTTGACATGGAATTGCTCTACAGAAACATCAAAAAATATAATTTTATTAATTTAAAGTATGTTTCTGAGCCAAAACTTGAGTTAATACTCTGCCACGTATTCGCCGTCTGACATGGGGCGTCGTAATTTTCAGCTAGCCGTCATAGCATGCTAGGGACAATGCGTACATTTGAAGAGTGAATCGTTGATTCTGAAGACACCGGACGTCGATCCAATGCGCACATTGGGGACAGAATGGACAACTCTGATTTCTTCTGGAATTTGTTCATTGGACCATCCCCTACACACCTGTCATTATTCCGAGTGAATCTATGTTTTCTCCAGACCTGTAGGAACGATTGAACAAAAAGCACAAAAATCCCATAGTAATTTCCATGTTAACTTTAAACCACTGGGGACAGGCCAATTCTCAACCAAATGGGCTGATATTTGGCATGAGAGTCCCTATGGGTATCCTCTACTAGGGGAACCTTGCCCAAGTAACATTTTTTTCCAGGAGTTCTACAAGAGCTCTTCAAGATAGCTACAGCATAGCAGTTTGGACCGCGGTAGGATAAAATTCTCTTCAAAACTTCTTCAGGAGTTTGGAAGAGTACTTGAAGAGAGTTTTATCCTACCGCGGTCCAAACTGCTATGCTGTAGCTATCTTGAAGAGCTCTTGTAGAACTCCTGGAAAAAAATGTTACTTGGGTTGGTTTGCCTGATTCTGAGAACATTTTTGTTTGGATGAAACACCCTAATAAATACTCAAAATTGTTCACAAAGTACCATATTTTTTCGAAGGTACTCAAATTTTCATAATTTGCTATATGGGTATAAAACAAAACAAAATTGTGTATGCCTTTTCACTTCATTAGAATCTTTTTTTGAAAATGCTAAAATTTCCACAACATACCGTATTTTTTTTTCGAAAATACTCAGATTTTCAAAATATGCAATACGGGTATCAATCGAAGCGAATTTTTTTATGAGTTTTCACCATATTATTGTTTTTATTTTAGGAAATACAAAAAAAAAATCAATATAAATATCTTAATATAATTTTTGTATGGATCGGATGACTTACCTTGCCTTTCTTACTAAAGAAAGGTATAGAATTTACTTTTGGATCCGACTCAAGATCAAGATTCGTCATCCAATCATTGCTCGAAAAATATTCATTCTAAAAATCTGCAAAAAAAACATGGACGATTTTTATGGAGATTTCGTTAAGTTCTATTGTTATCAATTTTTAGTCCGGGACAAAATGAATTCAAAGCCATTGCTCTAAATGATAACCAAATGTGCTGTTTTGTTCAAATTTCAGATCATTTTAAAAAAAAGGTATTTTTTCTGATTTATGAATTGAAACTGAACAATTTTTGCACCTTATTTAAAAACTCAACCACTCTACAGTTCTCCCCAACTCGGGCGCGCATAAGTCGCGCGATGGTGGTGGCGGCGGCGACCGGCGACTAGTGTCGACTGAGCCTGCTTTGAAACACTTTAAACGATAGTGAAACTACTCACTTTGCTACTGGCCGGCTGAAGACGGAGGAGCCCTGCTACCGTGTGTGCTACACACTGCCATAGTCTGCTACCTACCTTGAGGGCCCATTATGCACTCTAATGTGTACGACGACGACGACGTTCGACGACGAGGAATCGAAAATAGAATTGAATACCCATGTTGATCCGTCGTCGTCCACCAACTTGTTCGATTCTCGGGTTACACAAGCACAGAGTGTTCCACCGTGGAGTACGGTTCACCGGGAAAGGGCCTGCACTCGAGGTGGCCAAATCGAGCGACCTCCGACTGTCCGTCGTTTGACTCTGCAGCGGCAATTTTCTACCCTCAACGGTGGACTCCGTTTGCCCTTTGGCAGCAGCAGTGCCGGGCTGTGCGACATTCCGGGAATTTCTTGTCCCCACACGAATCGGTTTGGGGATTTGGATTTGGGAAAGTGTAGTAGCGCGTTTTTCCCGCTATTTCTTCAGCGTCCGGATCAGTGCCGGTGTCCAGTGGCACGTTACGTTCTGCTAATGCATGCTTATGTTGGTTGGTGGAGGTGCTACTGAATGTACACCTGTTTGACTCGAGGGGTGACCGCGATGACCACTTCAGGGGACGACGATTTGTGTGAGTCACCTTCTTCGTTGGTTTGATTCGTAAACCTATGGCAGGGATTTGAATGCGTGTAGATTATTACTTGAATTCTTGAGAAATGTTAACATTCGAGCTTGAATTCGTATTCGACCCTAACATTTTAGCATTCCAGCTTTTCATAAAAGAACAAAAATCCTTTTTTCACTTTCCCCCAATTAAAGCTTCCGCTAAAGCTTTCACCTAATTGTGGGTGGAACATACAACATGTCTGTCGCTTGAAGCTCTTTCCGCTATCCTGCCTCTCTTCCACCTTCAGACAACAGACAACACACACATGGCGCTTTTGCGCTCGAATTGCTCGAGGTCGTTCCGGCGCGACATGACAGGATGATGGTGCGAAGATCCGTCAAATGCACATCCACCAGACTCTCTCTCTCTCTCTCTTCTACTACGGCTTGTACTGGCAACGAGGATGACAAAGACCTCTCCCCCACCCACCCCACAAAAATCTTGTTCATGACGACATACTAAACACACACACACATCTACACAATCAAAAAGTTAATTAAGTTTACGCAACATTATCGCGTTTTTCGGTTTCTGAGGACGGTGAGGGAAGATTTGAGTGACATTGGATATACTCTCGGTTTTGGTTGGGTTTATTTTTTGTTATTCTTGAGCCAATTTGAAGGGGAGCGATCGCTCCATGTCACCACTTCGTAGGACACACAACACAGGAAGAGTCTATGCAGGACACGGCTGTTGATGATGGCTTGTTTGTTGTTTCATTTTTCGGTTTGGTGAACAACGTATACACTCTCGAACAGTAGCCGTATCGACGAAATGTCAACCCCAAAAGCGGTTCGAAGAGGGAAACGGGGAGCACCCCTTCGTGGGAATGACCCGGTGGCACGTGCACACGTGGGGCAGACTCCCCACTGCTGCGTAGTTTTGTGGGCTATCGGCAGCGTTTGCGGAATCGGATAACAAGAGATGGAAGTCGCGTCCGACGACAGCAGGCCGGAATAGGTCATTCAGGACGTGTGGACGGAAGGACGTTGGTTATAGCTGATTTCTTGCTAGAATGCGTGGATGTTGGAGGGACTAACGAAGAATAATTCAGTGCTTGGTCCTTTAAACGCAGTGGGTGTCTGATACATTTGTTTAGCCTGCCAAAATCATGTTGACATGTTAACTGTATTTTCTTAATCTTCTATTGAAAGAATCTCAAAAACTCTCAAAAATCTGATAAATGAATTTTATTTTATTTGTACAAAGAAAACATTTTTTTTATCTGCAATAGTTCCAAATCAATGAGTTTTTTTTCAATTATTTGCATACAGGTTGTTGATTAGCCGAAAAATGAATTTCAACCCGATTCAATTTTCAAAAACTAACTTAATTCACCTATGTGGTTGTTGCCTTCCTCACTTTTTACCAACATTTGGTGATATGATGGGTTTGGACACAAATTCTATCTATCTTTTATATACCTACACCCAAAATTAAGAGTCGAGATAATCGTTCTCTCAAAATTTATTGAGGGCTCAGTGCCAAAATCGATAGAATAATGGTACCAACTCACACCATCATAAAAAATGAGTTCATTCGTTAGTTGAATCAATAAATCTCCAACAAGTGTCATACATCGACTTCTGACTTCTCCTTGGTCACCAAGCTGTGGTGGCCGAGGCAGCTAAGTCATTGGATTGGTTTGTCAAAGGTCTCTGGTTCGATTCCCGTTGTCGACACTTTCGGTTTTTTGTTTGACGGATGAACTTTTTTTTTTTTCTTTTTTTTTTTTGCAAATGAACCTCGAGAGAATAGTGAGGGTCGTAGAATTTTCGCGTCCGCCGTCGGTGTGTTTTTCGTTTTTTTGGCGTGCGTGTGTGCGTGTGAAGGTGCGGCTGGCTTTGGCTGTCTCGATGACAGTTGAGCCAGTCAGATTTGCGATTCCTTTCCGTAGGGTCGTAAAATTTTTCGCGTCCGCCGTCGGTGTGTTTTTCGTTTTTGGCGTGCGTGTGTGCGTGTGAAGGTGCGGCTGGCTTTGGCTGTCCCGATGACAGTTGAGCCAGTCAGATTTGCGATTCCTTTCCGTAGGGTCGTAGAATTTTCGCGTCCGCCGTCGGTGTGTTTTTCGTTTTTGGCGTGCGTGTGTGCGTGTGAAGGTGCGGCTGGCTTTGGCTGTCCCGATGACAGTTGAGCCAGTCAGATTTGCGATTCCTTTCCGTAGGGTCGTAGAATTTTCGCGTCCGCCGTCGGTGTGTTTTTCGTTTTTTTGGCGTGCGTGTGTGCGTGTGAAGGTGCGGCTGGCTTTGGCTGTCTCGATGACAGTTGAGCCAGTCAGATTTGCGATTCCTTTCCGTAGGGTCGTAAAATTTTTTCGCGTCCGCCGTCGGTGTGTTTTTCGTTTCTTTGGCGTGCGTGTGTGCGTGTGAAGGTGCGGCTGGCTTTGGCTGTCCCGATGACAGCTAGCCAGTTTGATTTGACCCTATCAACACCCTATCATACCATTTCAGCTCGATACACATCGAAACTCGTCGTTCGCACCTTCATCCTTTAATTACAAATGATTTTTGTTCTATCTTTCCACAGCCGGCTGTCTAAGACTAGACCATTTCATTTAAAATTTAACAACCGATAAACGGGAAATGTCTCATCCGCAGCATCCGATTGTTTGCCTTGAGAATAATATATAATACCTTTCACCAAACACTATGATTTTGGGTCGCATCATCATCTTCTATGATGAATCCTGACCAAACACCCTATACTACTAACAAGTTTTCAGGTTCCTGGCGCTCGTGGGGTGTAAGCACAGAGTAAATCAGCTGCCCTAGTAGCAACCTGCGCTAACTAACATTCCCGTCCCTTAAAATCGAGGTCTACAAACTGACATGGCGGGCGCCGTTGGTGGCCAATGACTGTTACCTATTCGCAATTGATCTAGCTTTAGCAATCATGGTGTTTTATCTTTTCAGCGCATTCATACATGCTGTTGATAAGGGAAACACCACTAGATCGTCGAAGCCTATAATCAGTAGTGCTGAAAGGATATTACGGTTCTGTTCAGCAACGGAGGGGCAACCATGGGTGATCTCTCATGCTGCTCATGCTCATGCTCAAATGAACCTCGAGAGAATAGTTCTTTCGCCCATCTCGAGCTGTGTTCTCTGCGTCCGTGAATGGTACCACTATTATCTCGACTCGAGACCATCATTCTCTCGGACTAGCGCTGCCAGTTTTGGGTGTATATACAAAATTTCGACGGTTTTGTTTGAACGCGAATCAATTCAACACGGAACGTCCGATCGAGGTGCTCTTCCTTGCGTTGGGTTCGTATGGTAAGTTCGTGAGTGCCAAAAAGTTACAACCGATTCCGGAAAATTTGCAGATTGTATGGGAAAGGTTAAAATTAAGTTTTGATCACAGGAGGCTGAATAAGCAAAAAAGTCAAAAACGTCAACAAACGAAAAAAGGCAGAACGAACTTTGTCAGGTAAGGCTTGTTTCTCAATAAAAGAATACACAAATGTCACTTAAGCGGTCATAACTTGAGACTGAGCGTTGTCTGATCTTCAATGTTTTGGACTCATTAGAAAGGTCTTTTGATTATCTAACCAACGGTCGGTCGGAAGATGGATCCGGACATAGTTTACATACATTTAAGTGAGATCCGGCATCAAAAATGTACATAAATATCACTTAAGTGGTAATAACTTGAGACAAGGCTGCCAGATCTTCAATGTTTTTGACTCATTGGAAAGGTTTTTCGATTACCTACCCAACGATGGGCTGGATGATGGATCCGGACATAGTTTACATACATTTAAGTGAGATCCGACTTCAAAAAAGTACATAAATATCACTTAAGTGGTCATAACTTGAGACAGGGTTGCCAGATCTTCAATGTTTTGGACACATTGGAAAGATCTTTCGATTACCTATCCAACGATGGGTTGGATGATGGATCCGGACATAGTTTACATGCATTTAAGTGAGATCCGGCATCAAAAAAGTACATAAATATCACTTAAGTGGTAATAACTTGAGACAGGGCTGCCAGATCTTCAATGTTTGCACTCATTAGAAAGGTCTTTTGATGACCTATCCAACGATGGGTTGGATAGTGGAACCAGACATAGCTTACATGCATTTAAGTGAGATCCGGCATCAAAAAAGTACATAAACATCACTTAAGTGATCATAACTTGAGACAGGGTTACCAGAACTTCAATATTTTGGACTCGTTGGAAAGGTCTCTTGATAACCTAACCAACGATGGGTCGGGTGATGGGTCTGGATGTAGTTTACATGCATTTATGTGAGATCCGATTCGCAACTCTGACACTTTTTTATACGTAATTTTGAACTACTTATCGGATCTTCAAACAATTCAATAGTGCAGTATGGGGCACCAAACCGGATCGAATGCAACTTATTTGACTCAAATCGCATCAGCCAGTGCCGAGAAAGCAAGAATTTTGAGCACCAAGGGGAATACGCACACACATACACACACACACACAGACATTTGTTCAGTTTTCGATTCTGAGTCGATAGGTATACATAAATATAGGTCTACGAGCTGTTTTTCAAAAGTTTATTTTTCGAGCAGGATCATAGCCTTACCTCAGTGAGGAAGGCAAAAGCATCGAAGTCTCTGCTGTCCACGCACCTTACAAAAAAATTTTTTTTTTTTGTATGAAAATTGTCCACGAAATTTAAATTTAACGCCCGATTTTATGGCATGTTCAAAAAATCGAAAAAAACGTATTTTTTAGTAAAAAAGTTAAAAAATAGTTTAAAAATCGCTGCTATTTCCCGTAGTTGAACAGTTCAAAATTGTAAGACATGTCATTTAATGAGAAATTTTATGTAATTTTTGAATCTGAAATGACTTAAACAAAAAATTTCGTTTTGAGATAACGTGTTTTTTGAAATTTGTAGGGTTATTCTTTAAAGAGCAACAATGATCTACAATTTTGTAGCGCAGATCAAACCTAAAAAAAGATTAATAAATAAAAGTGGTTTGTTAGTTAGTGTGGGTCTCGTGGCGCAGGGGTAGCGGCTTCGGCTGCCGATCCCGATGATGCTATGCGACGCGGGTTCGATTCCCGCCTTATCCACTGAGCTTCTATCGGATGGTGAAGTAAAACGTCGGTCCCGGTTTCTCCTGTCTCGTCAGAGGCGCTGGAGCAGAAATCCTACGTTAGAGGAAGGCCATGCCCCGGGGGGCGTAGTGCCAATAGTTTCGTTTCGTTTTCGGTTTGTTAGTATTCTTCACAAGTTATTAGAATCCCACAAAAAAAGTTTTTCGAATTTGTTACCCCGAAAAACACAATCGTGTGCTTTTAAAAGATTTTTTTCAAAGTACAACAAATTTTGCAAAAGAATGACCCTTTGGACGATTGTTGTGACTCGTGCACTGCTTGTGGGGATTTTTTTTTAAATAAAAAGAAATATATTAGATACAGTTGCTCATCCTAAAAATATCTTTTTCATGAAAAAAATGTCTGAAAATTTAAAGCTAATTGGATTTTATATTAAAATGTATCCCATGAAGTTTAATAATTTTTCAACGTTTTCGTTTCTCAATAAAAGTTGTTGAAAACAAATAAAAAATTTGATGTTTCAACTGCATGGATGTTCAGCTGAATCTCAGAATTAATTAATCTGTTAAATTTATTATATTTAATATAAAAAAATAAAACATGGATCAGCTTTTAGTTATTTGCTGTGCGCTAAACATTCAGAACAATAACATTCAGAACAATAACATTCAAAATGGTATTTTATTTGTTTTTCAATTTGTGTGACAGAAAAAACTAATATTTCATAAGCCTTTTGTTAATATTTTCCAATGAGGCAATAAGGCACATTTTTTTTAAACAATCGAGCTGAAACATAAAATTTTATTAGACGTTTTTGTCTGACCAATTTTTTTTTTCAAAGCAAAGAGCAAAAAAAATTTCATTTAGAATCGAATTGTTCACATTTAAGTTTAAATAAAAATGAATTTTGGATCCTCAAATCAACAAAGACTTAAATGTTAGGAAAAATGCTTTCTAAATTTCATTCATATTTAGTTCATAAAGAAAAAAACAGTAGTTAAACTGCAATAAGGGACCATCCATAAACCACGTGGACACTTTTTTGGGAATCTGTTACCCCCATCCCCTTCGTGGACAATTGTCCATACAAAAAAAATCTTTTTTGTATGGATCGTGGACAATCGCCACACCCCCCCTAAAGTGTTTACGTGGTTTATGGATGGTCCCTAATGTATAAAACATGTTATGCAAATTTTGTATTTAATATTCTGAGAATGATTGCATGAAATTTTGTCTTATTTTGAATATAATAAGGCCGTTGCATATATTTTTCAAAAAATATTTTGATTTTCTGTGAAATTTCGTTGTACAGTACTAAAAAAAAGTTTTTTTTCCGAGAGCAAATGTTTTTGGTCAAAACCAAAAATTTTTGATAACTTATGATTGCAAAACAACTTGGCAGGTGTAAAATGCATTTTTAACACTTTTCATGTCCAAATGTTAATACAATGGCTTAAAATTTGAATTTTTATATTCTTTTTTTCGCCACCCCCCCCCCCTCCTCCCTCGACTTTGTCCAGATTCACGCGACATAAACTTCAAAAATAATTGCAACGGCCTAATAGAAATAGTATTAAAAGAAGAATTCTGACCTAATTATATAACTTTGTTATTGATTTAAAAGAATATTTATTAAGGTGTCAACTTTGTTCATGATTTATATAATATAATATTTGGACGTGGCAATAATTTGTGGCAGTGCGTGGCCGAATGGTTACGCTGTCCGCTTTGTAAGCGGATGATTCTGGGTTTGATTCCCATCTGCTGCAACCTTCCATCGGATGAGGAAGTAAAATGTCGATCCCGGCCTTGGTTGTTAGGCCGTTAAGTCATTCCAAGTGTTGTAGTCTCGTCTCCATGTCATAAGTACAAACAACACACCAAACCAAGCCTACTCCGGTGGAATCGCTGGCGGCGGTTGGACTCACAATCCAAAGGCCGTCAGTTCAAACACTGGGGTGGAAGGTTCCTTCACCCAAAATTCAGAGTCGAGATAATCGTTCTCTCAAAATTTATTGAGGGCTCAGTGCCAAAATCGATAGAATAATGGTACCAACTCACACCATCATAACAAATGAGTTCATTCGTTAGTTGAATCAATAAATCTCCAACAAGTGTCATACATCGACTTCTGACTTCTCCTTGCTCACCAAGCTGTGGTGGCCGAGGCAGCTAAGTCATTGGATTGGTTTGTCAAAGGTCTTTGGTTCGATTCCCGTTGTCGACACTTTTGGTTTTTTGTTTGACGGATGAACTTTTTTTGCAAATGAACCTCGAGAGAATAGTTCTATCGCCCATCTCGAGCTGTGTTCTCTGCGTCCGTGAATGGTACTACTATTCTCTCGACTCGAGACCATCATTCTCTCGGACTAGCGCTGCCAGTTTTGGGTGTTGGAGTAAAAAGAGGTTTGGGTGCTCTCCCCATTCAAGCCTTCAGACTCCTAGGTTCGAGCAGAAACTTGCAATAGAGACCACTAAAGACCCGGGGGTCGTTAATGTGGATGGTTTGTTGTTTTGTTATTTGGACGCAAAAGTTCACAGATTTTGCCAGGTTACCAGATAAATCTAAGAATGCCAGATTTTTTAAGTGCCTGAAAGATTGAAGAATTAGGGTGTAATATGGATGTATGGAATAAAATAAAGTTGTCCAAATTTAGTGAGCACAGCCGTTTTCCAGTTCCTTTTGATGTCCTAAACAACTCCCCAAAGTTTGGGACCGATTGGTTTAGTCCTCACTTTGCGCAAAGCGATTAATTTTTCTATACAAATTTGTTTGGAGAAAACCATTTTTTTGGATTTTGATATTTATCAAATCTACGTTTCATGCTATATCAATTTGGATGCTCTGGAATAAGCTCTACAACTTTCCCCAAGAGAGTATGGTGCTAGCTTGGCCCTAAAAAAAGATACATCGTGTTCAAAACTCGTCCGAAACTTTTTTTTAAAGTTGTCCAAAATAAACCCCAAAAAATTGGAATCTATTGAATATAATCATGGTTTAGAGTGTTAAGAAAATCTATAATCTTAAAAGTTCAAATCATTTGTATATTCAAACAAAAAAAAATAAATTCAAATACTATTGGAAGGAAAAGATCTATGTTGTTTTAAAATTTTGAAGGCTTCGCACAAAAGTTTATTGTTTTTGAAAAACTGCTTCACTTTAATCTTAAAAAAAACTATCTGTGCCACAAGGAGTAAGAAAAAAACATGTTCTGGGTCCAAAATAGAATGTCAATCATGTCACACGTAAGCGCGAAAAGTCTCTCTCAAAAAACGACCAGCCGGTGGAGTTGACGTGCCGGTCAATATGGCCTCCGGTCTTACAGGATGAATCGTTTCTGTTCATGAACGCCTCAGAAAAACTGGCCATTGGACACATACGGTGCGAGATTTTGTCTTTCGTCTTCACGAGGAGTCAATTCTGATTTTTTTTTGCTTTTTTTTGGATTGGTGAAGAAATTTTGAGATGAAATCACTTTGTGATTGGATATAGCTTCCAGAAGAAATATTGAGTAGCTTTCTTTTAAATATTTTGCACGTTTTGATTTTCTGCAATATTTTGCTCGGATTTTAAAGTTATTTTTTCATTTTTATTCAATTAAAGATTGAAACTTACTAACTTCAACATTTTTCTCAACAATAAGTAATGAGAACTGCGTTGACCAAACCAAGATGGATTCACTAACAATTTCACGTCATGTTTCCCTCTTCAA
>NC_051862.1:79618839-79628839 GCF_015732765.1 Culex quinquefasciatus | reverse complement strand
CCGTTAGCGTGTAGCTGTCTCATTATCCGAACCCGAAAAAAGAAAAAAAAGAACAGAACTAGGTTTGCCCTACCCGGCGGCCATGCCCAAAGTTCAGAGCCCTTGGCCACCGTCTCCTCCTCCTCGGACGTCCTTCCTGGCCGGCCAGAATGAACAAGCAGAGGGAAGGTGGGTGTGGGAAAATCGACACTTTCAACACTCTCTCTCTCCTTCTCCCTCTGGCTTTGACAGGTCGCACCGTCAAGTAAAGCACACTTTTTTGTTTGTTTTTGGCGCGCTAGATTGAAGCACTAATAAATAAGCAAATAGCGGCACGAAGAAACACAAAGAACTTGCGACGACGACGCCGATGGTGACGACGATGGCCATGCGGCGACAAAAGAACTAAAAGTTGAGGTAATCGAACAACAAAACAAGTGGAGTGAAGTTTTCCTTCTTCTTTTTTTGGGGGGAATGTCGCAACAAGTTTTTGTCAAGGGTTTGGGTTGAAGGGCTTGTCTTTTGTTTGCATTTAGGTGATATGCGTCAAAGTGCTTTTGTTGATGAGTAATTGACCGTTGCACAGTGGTCCAGATCGCAAAATTAAGTGGAAAATGGATTTTCCGAAAAATGGTGACGTTTTGGAGCTTTGGTGTCTTCAGAAGAGTTGTTGCAAATGGAAAGGGGCAACTTTTGGTTTGGTTCAAAATTAGGGTGGTTCACGATTAGGGTGATTTTGAAAATCTAACTTTTCAGGAATATTTTGGGAATTTTTGTCTTCTAGAAAGTTGATGGGCTTGCCAATCCAAGCAACTTTGTCGAAGACACCAAAATTTTATCTCGTAATCTACGCCTTCTATGACCAAATTTATAAAAGCATCTGAGCAAACCTTCAAAATCAGTTTTTGAACGTGGCAATTCAGGGTTAACTTTTAGAGAAAAGTGATATTCGGAGCACTTTTAGAGCTCTACAAAACAAACATTTTCATTTTTGACATGTCAATTTGGACTTAAGGGTCAAAGTTACAGCCATTTAAGGTAAAAAGATGCAAATTTAAAACTTAAATATCTCAAAATGGCGCAAGCCAAATTTTGAGCACTAGGTTGCATTTGAAAGAAGAGATCTAGCACTACAAACGCTGAAAAATCTCAGGGTGTTTTTCTTTAAACTTGAGATATCTTCATTTGAAAAGTCTAATTTTCAAGGAAAACCATATGGGACCACCTAACGAAATTCGAAAATTGTCCAAATATGTTTTTCCATGTAATTTTGCCCGCTGAATCTGAATCTGCCCTCAGAATTGAGCCAAAATGTCAACAAATCGATTTTTGGTCATATTTTGGGTTTCCATGTAAAATTATCATTTAAACCCAAAATATGACCAAAATCGATTTGTTGACATTTTGGCTCAATTCTGAGGGCAGATTCAGATTCAGCGGGCAAAATTACATGGAAAACATATATTTGGACAATTTTCGAATTTCGTTAGGTGGTCCCATATGGTTTTCCTTGAAAATTAGACTTTTCAAATGAAGATATCTCAAGTTTAAAGAAAAACACCCTGAGATTTTTTCAGCGTTTGTAGTGCTAGATCTCTTCTTTCAAATGCAACCTAGTGCTTAAAATTTGGCTTGCGCCATTTTGAGATATTTAAGTTTTAAATTTGCATCTTTTTACCTTAAAATGGCTGTAACTTTGACCCTTAAGTCCAAATTGACATGTCAAAAATGAAAATGTTTGTTTTGTAGAGCTCTAAAAGTGCTCCGAATATCACTTTTCTAAAAGTTAACCCTGAATTGCCACGTTCAAAAACTGATTTTTGAAGGTTTGCTCAGATGCTTTTATAAATTTGGTCATAGAAGGCGTAGATTACGAGATAAAATTTGGTGTCTTCGACAAAGTTGCTTGGATTGGCAAGCCCATCAACTTTTAGAAGACAAAAATTCCCAAAATATTCCTGAAAAGTTAGATTTTCAAAATCACCCTAATCGTGAACCACCCTAATTTTGAACCAAACCAAAAGTTGCCCCTTTCCATTTGCAACAACTCTTCTGAAGACACCAAAGCTCCAAAACGTCACCATTTTTCGGAAAATCCATTTTCCACTTAATTTTGCGATCTGGACCACTGTGCGTTGTTTAAAGAAAAACAGGATTACTTGCTAATCTCTGCAAGAGACAGTACTAAATAATTTGTTCAAAAAACAAAACAAATTTCACTCATTTTATGTCTTATTATATTCTTTATACATTATTCAAAGTTTTTGCACCGAGTTTTTTTAAAACACATATTTTTAATATTTTGAAAACTTTGAAAACTACCCATATGTTTTTGGTTTTATCCACCTTAAGTAGTGTATAGCAGTGCGTAGCCGAATGGCTACTCTGTTCGTTTGTAAACGGATGATCATGGGTTGAATTCCAATCTACTCCACCCGAGCATGGGTAAATAACAAGAGATATGCATAATAATACCTTTCTCTGGTATCAATACCAAATTTTGGTATTCCTGGACCCTTTAAAATTTGTCTTAAGGATTATGCAAGAACAAAATGTGCTATTATACCAATTAAAGGTATTGTTTTGATGTGTGTGTGTGTGCAACCAACCAAACGGGACCACGCGGTCACTTCTTACAAATTGAGTTGTTTCCATGTATTTTTAAGTTCTACATTCTATACATGCAAATAACTCGCATAGGCATTTGGAAGGTGTTAGCTCTGCCGAGCTTCGGTGACCCATTTCTACGCTGGCTAGCCGAGCGCGAGGTACTTCAGCTTTACCGACAAGCCCCGCCCTGAAGAACGTTTGCACCAATCGGGTTCAAACGTTATTTAGAACTTCCGAACCCTTGTCAAATGGACAAGGGCTCAGCGCGTATATAGTTGATAGTAACAGTATTCCTAATTCCATTCATAGCTCACCAAGCCGTGATGGCCTAGTGGTTAGCATTTTTGCTTACCAATCCAAAGGACGGGGGATCGAACCCCGACTCAAGCGAGTTTGATTTTTCGTTCATGTTCAGAGTTTCAAGATTTATAATTCCTATACTTTCTTCGTTGGGAGCAGATGGGAATCGAACCCAGGACCATTCGCTTACAAAGCGAACACCGTGACCAGTCAGCCACGGCCGCACCCTAATTAAAGGTATTGTTTTGATATTGCAAAATTGCAGAATTTGTCAATGGTCGAACATCAAATATTGGTATTCTTTTGGTATTACAGTGTTTTATCAAATTCGTCTAAAACTATGGGAAAATTTTGCACAATGTTGACAAAATAATTAATTTTGCGCTAAAATGATGTCTCAAAGCAAATAAGCAATTCTCCACCAAAACCGGAAATGGATTTTATTTGTATTTTTTGATTTGGCTCAAACTTTGTGGGGGCCTTCCCTATGACCAAATAAGCTTTTTTGCGTCATTGGTTCACCCATACAAGTCTCCATACAATGTTGGCAGCTGTCCATACAAAAATGGTATGTAAATATTCAAACAGCTGTAACTTTTGAGTGAATTTTCTGATCAATTTGATGTCTTCGGCACAGTTGTAGGTATTGTTGAGGACTTTTGAGAAAAAAATAGGCACACGGAAAAAAAATTGAGGATTTTTTTATCAACTTTTTTTTCACTAAAACTCAATTTCCCAAAATACATATTTTTTTGATTTTCGAGATTTTTTGATATGTTTTAGGAGACAAAAATCCGCAACTTTTGAGCTATAGAGAAACATGATCAAAAAATCTGCCGCCGAGTTATGATTTTTTGAAAAAATAGTGATTTATGGAAAAAATTGAAATTTCATGCAAAAACAAGTTTGACATTATTTTTTAATGCAAAATTGAATTTGCAATCGAAAAGTACTTTACAGATTTTTTGATAAAGGGCTCCGTTTTCAAGATATTGCCACCGAAAGTTTGATTTTAGCGAAATATTTGCAGTTTTTCGATTTTTAAAAATAGTGACCATAAGTGACCATTTCCAAAAATATTTTTTTTGAAAAGTTCAGAAAATTTGCTATAAAATAGTCTAAGAGACATCGAAGATTGGACATCGGGTTGCTGAGATAGAGCCGCTTTAAGAAAAAGAAACACGAAAATTGATGTTTTCTAAATCTCACCAAAACAACCCACCATTTTCTAATGACGATATCTCAGCAACTAATGGTCCAATTTTCAATGTTAAAATATGAAACATTCGTGAAATTTTCCGATCTCTTCGAAAAAAATATTTTGAAAATTTTTAAATTGAGACTAGCATTTTAAATGGGTGTAATATTCAATGTTTGGCCCTTTTAAAATGTTAGTCTTGATTTAAAAATTTGCAAAATATTTTTTTCGAAAAGATCGAATAATTTCACGAATGTTTCATATTTTAACATTTAAAATCGGATCATTAGTTGCTGAGATATCGTCATTAAAAAATGGTGGGTTGTTTTGGTGAGATTTAGAAAACTTCAATTTTCGTGTTTCTTTTTCTTAAAGCGGCTCTATCTCAGCAACCCGATGTCCAATCTTCGATGTCTCTTAGACTATTTTATAGCAAATTTTCTGAACTTTTCAAAAAAAAAATATTTTTGGAAATGGTCACTCATGGTCACTATTTTTAAAAATCGAAAAACCGCAAATATTTCGCTAAAATCAAACTTTCGGTGGCTAGGGGAAATCTACCCTTTCCAATCAAACACCTATCTTCGTCATATGGAGAGTTTGATGCTCGATTAAAGCTCCAAAAATACTATTTGGGCTATAAACTTACCAGCAACAGCACCGCCTCGAGTAAGCACGCAAATGTATGCCACTTACTGGCCAAAAAGATCACATTTAATGTACTTTTGATCATAATTTGTATTTTGCGAGACCACTTCTCATCATTTTGTTGGCACACACAGTGACACACACGAGAATCCCTCAAACGCTTAATGAATATCGCCAAAATCAACTTTTCACTTTCGCTTACTTTTTCACGGAGCTTAAGATATGAAATTGCTTCCAACTACCGACAACATGTTCTTTTGAGCATTAGTAAGGCACTCACTTGAAGAATAATCCCGAAAAATGTAATAAATTAGCAAGCGCCATCAAAAAAACAAACGCGCCAAGTCGTTTGACGTTTTAATTTTCACTTTGCATTCCAATCGAAGGCTGAAGAAAACCGAGCGAGAGACGAAGGCAAAAAAGAACAAAGGCTGGCTGTCAACACCACCAGCAGCACAGCCAGCGATGCCAGGAAACTTTCCCTATAAATGCCACTTTTCGTGAGTGTTCGTTTGAACTGTCAGCGCAAATGGCAACACTCGACAGAGTGTTGGAAGAAAAAAGAACTAAGCCGATAGGGTAGAGGAAATCGCCCACTTTATAGTGGCAATCTAGGATATTTGATGAGAATTTGATGACAATTTATGGTTTTTGGTTCTATTTGTTGTAGAACGTTGATAAACTATTTGATTTTAAGTTTCCAGAAGGTTTTTATCATTTACATATTCATTTTTGATAAAACTTTGCGTTTTAATAAAGTGCTTTGAAGAGCCTATTTTCGCCCCCCTAAATCCAATTTTCGCCCACCCTTGGAACCAGTTTTCGCCCACGACAAAAATCAAGAAATCAAATGAAATTATGACACAAAGCTAAGCAAATATGGTCTCCTATTGATACACAACATGTTCCCGAAGCAAAATTTCATTGATGTGCACATATTTTGTCGTACATATTATAAATTGCGGTTCAAAAAATCCCGGGAGTTTTTTCTTTTTTTTTCAGATATCCTACTTATTTTGAGATTCTCTGTCTATTATTACTAAAACCAAAACATGTTCTCACTCTCACTAAAAAAATATGACTGAATCAAAATTTGTGATAGAACTCATATATCCCTGTTCACCCAAGATAAGGGCACACAGTTACAACTAGCTCCATGTTGTTGTTGATTTTGTTAGGGGAGCTTTAACCCTATGGGTCATTTGCTCCCGAATTTACTCAATATAAAACATCGAGTACCTCTTAATAAAAATATTACAGCACATGTGTAACTACTTCTCCATCCTCTGCTTAATTTGTTCTCCTATGTACCAGTAAACTTTTACAACATTTGAACCAAAACCCCTTATGAATGAAAGTAATTAAAATAATTATTTAACCTTTAAAAATAATCTAGAATGCTCCAAATATATTTTCACGCACATTTCGCTGCGATTAAAAAAGTTTTTATGGTAAACGAAAACTGGTTCCAGATAAAATCTTAAAACACAATACTAGATTTCGCCCTGGTCGAAAATTGGATCGCATGTTTTTTCATGACCCCAGAAATCGCCCACTTTATTTTATTGAAATAACCTTTGGTAAACGTTTAAAACAGGTAAATCACTAAATTTTCATGAAATTCAGACATACAGTGAACTAATGAATTATTCATTCACATTATTTTCGGAAAAAATGAGTTGTTTTCCCTCATTAACATTATTACCCGCTGTAGTCTAAATTGAAAAAAATATGGCGGCTGCAGTAAGGCTTTTTTTGAAAAGCTTATAAAAACTTAATAAAGAATAGAAATTCGTTAGGAAAGTTTCAATTAGTACTTGAAATGAATTAATATGTAAACCTGCATTATAAATTCAACCAAAAAACGGTATGAGTTTGCTAAATACAGATTAAATCCAGTAGGTGGGCGAAAACTGGAGCAGGGCGAAAACTGGGTCTTCTACCCTATTAGAAAAATGGGCGTGGCCCAATGCATTCGCCTCGATTAGAATACCCTTGGGATTTTTTTTTGTTAAATGCTTGGTAAAGAAATAGAATAACTTTTAGTGAAAGCGAAAATAAACAGAAATGTTCACAAAAACTTGCTCTACTCGTTGGTGTACTTGGTTCTAGCAAAATTCAAGGGAGACTCTAGATTATCCAGCATCATTCAAACACGACCGCTTATTAGGATTAAAATGGGTAGATTTCCCCTATATCTTGAAAACGGAGCCCTTTATCAAAAAATCTGTAATGTACTTTTCGATTGCAAATTCAATTTTGCATTAAAAAATAATGTCAAACTTGTTTTTGCATGAAATTTCGATTTTTTCCAAAAATCACAATTTTTTCAAAAAATCATAACTCGGCGGCAGATTTTTTGACCATCTTTCTCTATGGCTCAAAAGTTGCGGATTTTCGTCCCCTAAAACATATCAAAAAATCTCGAAAATCAAAAAATACGTATTTTGCGAAATTGAGTTTTAGTGAAAAAAAAGTTGATAAAAAATCTGCAAATTTTTTTTCCGTGTACCTATTTTTTTCCCAATTGTTCTCAACAATACCTACAACTTTGCCGAAGACACCAAATTGATCAGAAAATTCACTCAAAAGTTACAGCTGTTTGAATATTTACATACCATTTTTGTATGGACAGCTGCCAAAATTGTATGGAGACTTGTATGGGTGAACCAATGACAAAAAAAAGCTTATTTGGTCATAGGGAAGGCCCCCACAAAGTTTGAGTCAAATGAAAAAATACAAAGAATAAAAATTGTCGAAATCGGCCGATTTTGTAGAGAGTTGCTCAAATGCTTTCATTGAAAACCGGAAATTTCAAACTTGATTTTAAACATTTTTGATATACCCCCCGAAGAAATGATTTGACATTGTGGAAAAATTTCTAAGTCAGGATGCCACATTTTGGAATTATTTTGGTATTGAAAGGTTTCATCAAATTCCTTTGAATCTATGGGAATTTTTTTTTTAAATTTTGATGAGATAATTAATTTTACGCTAAAATGACATGAAATCCACAAATGTTTAAGCTAATTTTCATTTTTTTTATATACCCACTAAGATTTTATTTAAAACGTTGAAATTTCTCTAAGTTGGGATAACCAAATACTTTTAAAAACGAGTTAATCTTCTTAAATACACCTCCTAGATATACCTTCACGTATACCTATCGACTCATGTCTGTGGGGATGTGTGTAGACACGATTTTTTTCCACACGATTGTCTCAGAACTGACTGAACCGATTTTGGCCGGATCCGCCTTATTCTGTGCTTTTTGGGGTCCCCTAAGACCTTTTTAAATTTTATTTTGTTTAGTAAAGTATTTAAAAAGTTATGCCAAGAAAAAGATTTTTGTAGATACAAAAAGGGTGATTTTTTGCATAACCTCCAAAGGCCGGGTCTTTTTGTTTACGTGCGAGAATCACGCCAGATGCGAAACGCCCGGTTGCCACTTTGCTTCAAATGAGAGTCTGCATGTTTTCTGGAAAAGTCTGTATCAGGTATATATTTCTTTCATAAACTTATTTTCATAATTACTATGTAAATGTGAGGAAGGCACCACCCACCTAATGGTGGATTAAGAAACGTTTTTTTTTGCTTAAGGCCAACTGTAAATATTCATTGGAGAAATATTTGCAGTTATCAGGAAAACTCGAATGTTCATAATTTACGGACCTTAACTTTACAATGATTGGCAATGCTGTAGGGCGAATAATTTGATTTTTTTTAAATTATCAATTTCCTAAAATATTTTTTTTTCCAATTCTCAAACTCAAGTCTCCAAACTTCAAAATTTCTAAAATTCCCAAAAAAATGATTCACCTAAACTCTAGATTCCCAAATTCCTAAATTCCCAAATTCTTACATTCTTCGATTTTTCTCATTCCCAGTTTTCCAGATTCCCGAAATTTTTAAATCTCAAATTCCCAATTACAGATTACTCAGATTTCCAGATTAACATTTAACAAATTCCCAGTTTTCAATTTCTCAAGTTTCCAGATTCTCAGATACTTATGATCTCGAGTTTCAAAGTTCCACAATTCTTAGATTCTCAGATTTTCAAGTTTCCAGACTTCAAGATTCTCAAAATCTCAGTCTTACCGAACACGCAGTTGCCCAGATTCTGAAAATCTCAAATTTTCAAAATCCCAAAGCCCCAGATTTTTAAATTCCCATATTATGAAAATTTGTAGTTTATAAATTTCCAAATAATCAAATTCCATATTCTTAAATTATTCCAGCTCAAATCAGGATTCTTTTTGTACTTTCTTACCGGGTGTATTTGAGCCAATTGCACTCAAACATGACATTGAAGAAGGGCGTAAGTTATTTGCAGTGTTTATCTTTTGAATGGGAATTAAATCAAGAAATTTTGGAGAAAGTAGCTTTTTATTTCATGAAATTGAATATATTTCTGCATATATTAAACCAAAATTGATATTGTTTTTTGGGAAATTGTTTAAAAAATTGTTTTTTACAGTGTTATTGATTCGAAAATGTTTTGAAATATTGTAAAGTTGTACGACAGAGAATTAAAAACATAATGTTGGGAACCTTTTGGGTAATAAATAGAATTACTCTAAGTTTAGCAATATTTCATGCTCGAATTTGTTTCCAGGCATTCTGATTTTGTATTTTCATAACAAATTGTTCAAAGATTGGATTTTGAGGTTATTTCAAAGAAAGTTAGAAATCTGGTTGATTTGGGTTGGAAACTTTTTTATTTGAGGTCAAATATGTAATTTAGAGTCTCCATTTCCATCAACTTTTTTGAAGAAAAAGTATATAAAATCGAAAAAAAAATAAAAAAAAAGTTGCTGTAGACTACGCGACGAAATATTTCGCCGGACCCCGCAAAATGTCGGGAAAGAGCCCTTCTTTCATGGTGCCAAATATCAGACTTGCTCAATTTTTTTATCATAATTTTCTCAGAAAATTACACCGTGGGCCCTACATAAATAAAAAAAATTACTGAAATAACAATTGTTGTTCAAAAAGCATGAAAAACATGTTTCCTCAACGTCGAACAATAGATATAAAAATAATTTTTCGATGAGAAAATCATCGATGGATTTTCATGAAAATTATTTTGATTCGAAAAAAAAACAGCCGAGAAAAAAAAAATATTACAAATCACAGTCCGACATATCTTTAGTAATGTATCCTTTTGAAACCTGCAAAATTCCAGTTCTATGCTAAAGTAGCCAACCTTATCGACACACAAATAGCCGTATAGATTTCCATCAATTTGTCACACATACTCCAGGG
>NC_051862.1:79606339-79613839 GCF_015732765.1 Culex quinquefasciatus | reverse complement strand
ATCAAAAAACAAATCGAGCACCCTCAAAAAATCCCATAACACTCGCGTAATCTTCCGATTTGACTGATTGCTCACCCGATTTCCGTCTGTTATCAAAATGCGAAGAAGGAGCGTCGTATCAAATTAACCCATTCCTCACCCCCTTGCACCATCATCCTTGTGACAGTTCCGTTCGGTGAATGAATGAAGGCACTGTCACATGGGGGCCTCCCGGGCCTATCACTTTCGCTTCTTCTCCCATTCATCGCTATTTGATACAGTTTAACACACACACACACTCGCCCTCGCTGATATAGCTTGAGGTAATCACTCACTTAAAATTCCACCAATTTCCACCACCTTGACATGCTCGATATTTCTACTTCTTCTTGCTCTTCTCTTCCGACTCGTAATTTGATTTCATCGATCAAATCGACAATGAAACAAATCGCCCTTGTCAGGGTGCTGCAGCACCCACCGCGCATGGATCGTCAGCCGTGGCACAGTGTTGCCAGCCCCCCAGGTCGAGTGAACGAGCCTAATTCGAGCGATAATCGGATCGATTGATGGGTGTATGAGGAGAGAGTGGGAGAGAAGAGTGGGTGTTTGCAGGGCAGACGCATGTGAGTGTTATCGCGGAGAATGACCACACTGACTAGCCTGGTTAAGATTTAGAACACTGAAAAAATTAAAAAATCATAATATTTGGTCAAATAGTTATGAAACTTTTAAAACCATGAAACATTTTTTTTTAATTTGTTTTTAAGTATGTTTTTCCACTGACACCAACTTAAAGAGCAAACCTATTATAAAAAGAGTTAATTGCTTTGGACAATTTCACTATAACAGGCAGCATCCTTTTTTAACTCAAAATCTTTTATTTTTGTGCCATAAAAAATCTTGAAAAATAAGAATTTGGGAAATCAATTTCTAGCATTAAAATATATTAATAACATAGGATACCAAATCAATTAAAAAAATATTTCCAAGGTACTTATTAACATAAATGTTCAATTAACATTTAATGTTCAAAATCTCGTGAACTTAGAATACCTATAAGTTTAAAACTGATAGGAAAACATTTTTAAAATTCTCTTCAAAAATCGATGGTAAAAAATTTTTTTTAATACGCTCTCAATGTGTCATTGGCACAACATGCTCTGAAAAACGATTGACACATTCTCCGGCAATGTACACCTTAGGATGAAATTTTGAAAAGCGTGTATGAGTTATTTGAATATTTTTCCCCGATTCTAGACTACTTGAAGCTTCAAAAATCATGGTTTTCATTAATTGATCATTTGAATATCATTTTGTACAAGTTGGTTAGGTTATGCATCAATTCGTGATAAAATCATCGTTTTAAAACATTTTTCTAAAAACTCCTGATTTTCAGTGAAAGTAAATCCAAAAAATATTCTTTTGATTGCATTTTGTAGGTTTTTAGATGTACTAAACGAAAATGTCATGGATTTGCAGTTTATCTTAAGTTAAGTATTTTTTCAAACCATTTTATTGCGATGCAACGTCACGAAAAAGGAACAGTTGTTTATGCCAACAAAAAACTAAACATTCAATCATTTTGATATTTTGGATGCTATTTGTACTTGGAAAGAGCTTCCAAATGCAAACTAGAGCGACTTAATTGGTTGTCTAGATACACAGTTACAACAGGTTTAAGTTTGCGTTGCAACGTCACGAAATTTTAAATCATATTGGTCACATGGCAAAACAGATGTATGCGTAGTTGGCTGTTGAAGATAAAAGGATACTAAAAATTATATATTTTTTATATAATGTTTCCGAGCATATTTACAAAAAGATTGTACATGAGTTATTCACAAATTCCATCACTTTAGTTTGTATGCAACTCGAAAAAAGTAGGTATTTTATGAAACTTGTTGAACAAATCAAAATAGACCAATGTTCACAAGGAGGAAATATTCTAAAACCTTACAAAAAGCAGTCACGTGGTTACTGGATGGTTCTTTTATGATAAACTGATTTACATGAGGGTTCATTCTAATACAACGCAACAATTTTTTTATCCCACACCCTTATGTAGATTCGATTGTTTTTTTATTTACAAACTTTTGTCACTTTGTTGTTGGACAAACCCTTACTTAAGTAAGTTGTGTGCAACGTTTAGTTGTTCGCAATTAAAAATGTTATGTTGCGAAGGTAAACAGTTTTAATATTACATATAAAAGGCACAAAAGTCAACAAAATAAATTACGTTGTTTGCAGATCACTCCTTAGGGGCCAACAACAAACGATATGGGTATTGTATTTATAAATTTCTGTCCACCTGATAATTTGAAGCTCCTTACCTCCCTTCTAAAACTTCCACGTATTTTGTAAATTGCCCAAAACCATTTAAATATTAAGGGAGCGTTCTTGCATTACGTTACAAAACATAGGGGTAATTCTCCGCCAACTCACACAGCAGTTGCCCCGACCCCTCTTCCATTTGCGTGAAACTTTGTCCTAAGGGGTAACTTTTGTCCCTGATCACGAATCCGAGGTCCGTTTTTTGATATCTCGTGACGGAGGGGCTGTTCGACTCCCTCCTTTTTTGAACATGCGAAAAAAGAGGTGTTTTTCAATAATTTGCAGCCTGAAACGGTGATGAGATAGAAATTTGGTGTCAAAGGGGCTCTTATGTAAAATTAGACGCCCGATTTGATGGCGTTTCTCGACTGTAAAAAATTTTGGAACATGTCATTTTATGGGAAATTTAATGTACTTTCCGAATCTACATTAACCCAGAAGGGTCTTTTTTTTCATTTAGAACAAAAATTTTCATTTTAAAATTTCGTGTTTTTTTCTTAATTTGCAGGGTTATTTTTAAGAGTGTAACAATGTTCAACAAAGTTGTAGAGCAGACAATTACAAAAATGTTGATATATAGACATAAGGGGTTTGCTTATAAATATCACGAGTTATCGCGATTTTACAAAAAAAAAGTTTTGAAAAAGTTGGTCGTCATCGATCATGGCCGTTCATGGTCACCCGCGACAGACGCGGACGACGAAACAAAGAGAAACGCAAAAAGGAACTTTTTCAAAACTTTTTTTCGTAAAATCGCGATAACTCGTGATGTTCAAAAGCAAACCCCTTATGTCCATATATCAAAATTTTTGTAATTGTCTGTTCTACAACTTTGTAGAACATTCTTACACTCTAAAAAATAACCCTGCAAAGTTAGAAAAAACACGAAATTATAAAATTTTCTTCTAAATGAAAACATGACCCTTCTGGGTCATTGTAGATTCGAAAAGTACATTAAATTTCCCATAAAATGACATGTTCCAAAAATTTTTACAGTCAAGTAACGGAAAATGGGAGAATTTTTAAAACTTTTTTAGTGTTTTTTTTCGATGAAAAATACGTTTTTTCGGAATTCTGAGTACGCCATCAAATCGGGCGTCTAATTTTACATAAAAGTCCCTTTGACACCAAATTTCTATCTCATCACCGTTTCAGGCTGCAAATTATTGAAAAACACCTCTTTTTTCGCATGTTCAAAAATGGAAGGGGTCGTACCGCCCCTCCGTCATAAGATATCAAAAAACGGACCTCGGTTTCGTGATCAGGGACAAAAGTAAACCTTAGAACAAAGTTTCACGCAAATCGAAGAGGGGTCGGGGCAACTTTTCCCGATTTCGTGTGAGTTGGAAGAGAATTACCCATAGATATTTTAGACCCCCTCCACCCTGTATAAATCCTCGAACAGTAACGTCATGATTCGAATTCCCGGACGCTTCGAAACCCGGACACTTCATCTTGTTTTATTAATTATGTGGATATAAGTTCGCATTGTTATTGTCTAAACTGTGTTATTTGATGAATTTTAACATCAGCGCAAATCTCTAAGAAATCGGTCTTTTTTCTTAAATCTTAATTTTTGTATTTTTTAATCCGACTGAAACTCTTTTGGTGCCTTCGGTATGCCCAAAGAAACCATTTTGCATCATTAGTTTGTCCATATAATTTTCCATACAAATTTGGCAGCTGGCCATACAAAAATGATGTATGAACATTTAAAAATATCTGTATCATTTGATGGATTTTTTTGGATTTTTTCGATTTGGTGTCTTCGGCAAAGTTGTAGGTATGGATATGAACTACACGGAAAAAAATGATACACGATAAAAAAATTTTTGGTGATTTTTATTTAACTTTTTGTCACAAAAACTTGATTTGCAAAAAAACACTAGTTTTTTATTTGTTGATATGTTTAAGAGGACGTCAAATGCCAACTTTTCAGAAATTTCCAGGTTGTGCAAAAAATCTTTGAGCGAGTTATGAATTTTTTAATCAATACTGATTTTTTCAAAAAATTAAAAAATTGGTCGCAAAAATTTTTCAACTTCATTTTTCGATGTAAAATCAAATTTTCAATCAAAAAGTACTGCAGTGAAATTTTGATAAAGGGCACCGTTTTCAAGTTAAATCCATTTTTAGGTGACTTTTTTGAAAATAGTCGAAGTTTTTATTTTTTTTTAATTAGTGCACATGTTTGCCCACATTTGAAAAAAATATTTTTGAATTCTCTATATTTTGCATTAAAAATTTAAACTATGTTGATACGACCCTTAGTTGCTGAGATATTGCCATGCAAAGGTTAAAAAACAAAAAAAATGATGTTTTCTAAGTCCCACCCAAACAACCCACCATTTTCGAATGTCGATATCTCAGCAACTATAGGTCCGATTTACAATGTTAAAATATGAAACATTCGTGAAATTTTTCGATCTCTTCGAAAAAAATATTTTCAAAAATTTAAAATCAAGACTAACATTTCAAACGGGCCAAACATTCAATATTACGCCCATTTGAAATGTTAGTCTTGAATTTAAATTTTTGAAAATATTTTTTTCGAAGAGATCGGAAAATTTCACGAATGTTTCATAGTGTAGTGTAGTGTAGTACATATCCATACCTACAACTTTGCCGAAGACACCAAATCGATCAGAAAATTCCATCAAAAGATACAGAATTTTGAATTTTCACATATCATTTTTGTATGGACAGCTGCCAAATTAGTATGGAAAATTATATGGACAAACTAATGATGCAATATGGCTTCTTTGGGCATACCGAAGGCACCAAAAAAGTTTCAGCCGGATTAAAAAATACAAAAAAAATATCGAATGACCAAAATCTCAGAGAATTGCTCATTAACTTTATGTCACTAAAACTTGATTTGCAAAAAAACACTATTTTTCCAGGTTGTGCAAAAAATCTTTGAGCGAAATATGAGTTTTTGAATCAATACTGATTTTTTCAAAAAATCGAAAAATTGGTCGCAAAAATATTTCAACTTTATTTTTCGACGTAAAATCAAACTTTCAATCAAAAAGTACTAAGTGAAATCTTGATAAAGTGCACCGTTTTCAAGTTAAATCCATTTTTAGGTGACTTTTTTGAAAATAGTCGAAGTTTTTAATTTTTTTAATTTAGTGCACATGTTTGGCCACCTTTGAAAAAAATATTTTTGAAAAGCTGAGAAAATTCTCTATATTTTGCATTCTTGAACTTTGTTGATACGACCCTTAGTTGCTGAGATATTGCCATGCAAAGGTTTAAAAACAGGAAAATTTATGTTTTCTAAGTTCCACCCAAACAACACACCATTTTCTAATGTCGATATCTCAGCAACTAATGGTCCGATTTTTAATGTAAAAATATGAAACATTCGTGAAATTTTCCGAACTTTTCGAAAAAAATATTTTCAAAATTTTTAAACTAAGACTAACATTTTTAAAGGGCGTAATATTGAATTTTTGGCCCTTTTGAAATGTTATGTTTAAACGTTTTTAGCAAAAAGCATTGAAAATTGCCAGTAAAATTGTCCAACAAAGATTGGCCTTTTAGTTCCTGAGTTACAGTTCCCCAAATATAATAGGTCATTAAAATTGATGTTTTTTAAAGCCACAAAAAACTTAAATTTAATTTGCAGGTATTTTTGAAACTTATGTTACGATTTTCTCTGTCAAAAAAAAATCATTATTTGCGATTTTTTTTTGTAATATTGCCTCTTTGAACATTTTAAAATATTTGTCTTAATCATAAAATTTAAGACAAAAAATTGGAGACAGCATGATTGAAAAGTCCTATCTTTGATTATTTTTAAGAAGATTTTATTGACAATTTTCTCAGCTTTTGGTTTTTTTTTTATTTTGTTACTTTGATTGGAATCGTTTTTTTTAAAGCGATCTTAAAATTGCTACAGCCTTTCTTAAAAAAAATGTGAAGATCTTTTGGATAGCAAATTCAATTTTAAAGCAAAAATTTTGCTTGAAAGAGGATTAATTATATTTTTCTAGCCAAGCGGAATTTTTTTTACTCATAATGCTCTGTGGCCAAAAGATGTATTTTTTGGTTTCCTAAGAAAGGGTAAAACTTCAACTTTTATAGTGATAAGAAGTAAATGGGATCAATTTTTGTTGGAGTTCTTACCAATACCAACAAATTTGCCTGAGCTTTCTGCATTTTTTTACAAAAAAAAAAATGATTTTCGGATATCGTGAAGAGTTTCTAAAGTAACAAAAAATACAATGCAACTCGAGTTACAGTTAAAAGAAAACTGTTAAGGTAAGCTTTTATGTTATCAGGAGATATTATATCGTTAGTTTGAATGACACTACTGATCTTTTTAATTGCATTCTTCTTTAAACCTAGCTTACAGAGGAAAAAAATAAAATTTGATTTAATATGAATTCTTGCGCAAAAAAAGTGAATTCTGCCTATGTGCTGAAGATCATCCAACATTCCGTCCTGATTTTCGGTTCACAGAGCAAAAATTACACACTCACCGCCGAACGAACCTTTACCGGCAAAAACGCGCAACCATTCGTGAGCGAATACAACTCTCAGGCTTGGTCAATCGCTTCACCCAACGACACCCGAGTCACAAACGAATATGCTCCAGAGAGGAGAGCATCTAAAATCAGCGGGTCGTGCTTTTGGCCTGCACTGCCACAATTTGGCATGTTGGAAAATGCTGTCAAATGTGTCTTTGATGTTTGTCATCAAAAAAGTCACATTTTGAATATAACATGATCATAAGCCGAACACAGCTTTGAGCGATAAGGCGCAATCAGCCTATCTGAGCATTTCGCTTAACTAGCCGATTAGAGAGAGAGAAGGAGCAAAAGAGAGAGTATTCAGTAGCGATTGGTGTGAAAGTGACAAACGGTAGGAAACGGTCACAGCAGTTCTGCGTCGCTTTAAACTTGTGCAACGAGTGAATGAGTTTTTTTTTGCAGCGATCAGGAACCTTGAATCATTTTTATTTTGTATGAGCGGTTAGCACAAGGTTGATTTTTTTTTAAATTAAGCAGAATAAAATCAAATCATTATTCAAAAAGATAAAAATCAATCCATGTTTCGAGTTAAGCTAGATATTGCAAATCTTAATATGTTAATAATTTAATTTGGTTATATCTGCCATACAATTTTGGTTGAAATAATTCTTTGGTTTCCAAAACATTTAAAAAGTTAATCATAAATTTG